>NC_089820.1:25503856-25693856 GCF_029633855.1 Hoplias malabaricus
GGAAGAGAGGGTTGCATTGACAATCCAACACAATGGGCAGCACTTTGAGCACATTTTATAAGTGGTCAGAAACTTGTAAATAACTCATGAAAGAATAAAGTTAAAGAATAAAGCTCCGCCCTCTCATCTGAGTCTGTCCAATCACAGCGCTGGACCCATGTTTATGTAAGAGCGAAAAGACGAAGTTAAACGTAGCAAAACTGAGAAAATGAGAACGGAGAGGAAAGACAACTGAGCAAAAACAGCTAAAAACTAGAGCTCACTGCTGTGCGCTTGGGGTTGGGGGGGAACAAGCACTGAAAGCTGAAGTTCTGAACAGGGCTGTTTAGACAGGGGGAGGATGCTGCTGTGAGGTTTGAAAGAATAGAGTTACGTTAAAACCAAGCACACCATTGTTTTTCTTGTGAAATTCCCAATAAGTTTGATGTGTCACATGACCCTCTTCCCATTGAAAAAACAAACGTTGGATCCAAAATGGCTGACTTCAAAATCTTGAAAAGTTTCCCCCCTCCCATATACTAATGTGCCACAAACAGGAAGTTAATATCACCAACCATTCCCATTTTATTAAGGTGTATTCATATAAATGTCCCACCCTGTACAGTACATTTGTGTTTATACACCGATCAGCCATAACTTTATGACCACCTTCTTGTTTCTACATGCTTTCTCCATTTTCTGAGTCCCACTGAAAACACAGGAGCACTTTGTAGTTTTATAATTACAGACTGTAGTCCATCTATTGCTTTGTGTACATTAATCACTCCCTTTCCCACTGTTCTCCACCGCTCAGGACCCCCACAGAGCAGGTGTGATGTGCAGTGTGTAATTATAAAACTACAAAGCGCTCCTGTGGACAGTGGACCTGAGAGAATGGAGAGTGAGGATACAAGCAAGAAGCTGGTCATAATGTTATGGATGATCTGTGTGTGTGTGTTTGTAGACTGTAGATAGTATATTTGTGCCTGTGTGTATACACAGTTTACAGCGTGTGTGTGTGTGGACAGTGTATATTATGTGTGTGTAACAGTGTATATTATGTGTGTGTGAACACTATACAGCGCGTGTGTGTCTGTGTAGATGGTATACACGTGTGTAGGTAGAAGTGCCTGTGAGTGTGTGTGTGTGTGTGTGTGTGTGTGTGTGTGTGTGTGTGTATAACAGTGCTTCCTGAAGGGTCCGGGTCACTGGAGATCACATGCTGTAGTAATAATGGCCCAAACAACCTTCACGGAGTGAGAGAGAGGTCTTTCTGTTTAATTAGAAACTTTAATATTTCATTCCCTCTGCCACCATCCTCTGCTCCGCCTCATTACCACGCTTCCATCATGCTCTCATGGCCTCACACACGCGCACACACACACTTTTATCCTCCTCCTTCTGTACCACATCTCCAGCTTTGAACACTGTTCTTTTAGTCTCAATTTAACTAAAGAGCGAATAACGTTTTTTAGAAGTGTGTTTAACATCTGAACTATCTTCACTCTTATCATTTAAGACTTAATCAGAGCATCCCTTAATTAAGACACCACACACTCACTCAGTCACTCACTCACACCTGTGAACAGTAGCACACACTCACCCAGTCACACACACTCGCATCTGTAGTCAATATCACACTCTCTCACATACACACACCCGTAGGACAGCATAACACATTCACACACTCACACACACCTGTGGACAATTTCACACACTCACCCAGTCACACACACTCGCATCTGTAGAGAGTATCACCCAGTCTCACACACACCTGTAGTCGATATTACATACTCTCACATAAAGACAAACACCCATAGACAGTATAACACACTCACACCTATGGAAAATTTCACACATTCACCCAGTCACACACACACACACACACACACACACACACACAAACACACATACACACACACCCATAGACAGCATAACACACTCACACACACACACACACACACGCACACCTGTAGTCAATATCACACACTCTCACATAAACACACATCCATAGACAGCATAACACACACACACACACACACTCACACCTATGGACAATTTCACACACTCACCCAGTCACACACACACACACACACACCCGTAGACAGCATAACACACTCACACACACCTGTGGACAATTTCATACACTCACCCAGTCACACACACACATCTGTAGTCAATATCACACACTCTCAAATACACACACACCCGTAGACAGCATAACACACTCACACACACACATTCACCTGTGGACAATTTCACACACTCACCCAGTCACACACACATTCCTCCCTCAGGTAATCCTTTCTTCTTCCAGTTTTCCCCTCTGTACTCCCTCTCTCTCTCTCTCCTAACACCTTCCCTCCAGTATTCCCTGCATCCCCCTCTCCTCCCTCCTCCCCTCCGTCACTCGCCTCCCTCCCTGCTGAGCGGATGAGTATGGCTTTATTCTATCACTCTTTCCTCCCCCCCTCCTTTTTAATCTGCCGTCACGGGACACTGGAGCTTGATATGGCAGAGCCCTGTGCATATGTGTGAGCACACACACACACACACACACACACACACACACACACAGACACTGGTGTAAATGTGATGACGCGACACTTTACAAGGTGATGGTGTTCAAGGGCGCGTCACTCTGTCTCTGACAAGACTTTAATCCACATCAAAGTGCTACGCCTAACTCTCTCTCTCTCTCTCTCTCTCTCTCTCTCTCTCTCTCTCTCTCTCTCTCTCTCTCTCCTACCCTCCCCTTTGTTTGTTCACTCTCCTTGTCACACGTTCAGACTCCCCCTGTATGTTTTACCGACCTGAATCATTTACAGGTTTATTAAACAGTATCTTGGCTGAACGGATCTGGGCTCGGGGCGGTCAGTCCATTCTTCTGTGTCCTCCAGCAACTTCTGTGTTCCATTTTCAGATCTCCTTCTTTCTATGGCCTTTTCTCAGTAAGGGCTTTCCTGATGGCCCCACTTTCTTTCAGAACCACAGCGCTGAGCTGTTCTTCTCCCGGCGCAAGTATAGATGCGGACAGCTGTGGGTCGTCTGAGATCTGAAGCACGGTTTCAGAGGTTTTTTCTCAGAGATGAGAGCTCTACTGCACTGATGGAGACAGTCTGAGATGTCAGCTCTTACAAGGTTGTTAAAGGAAAAGCAGAATATTCTGGAGAACTCGAAACAGCAAAACAAAGCCCCCACCCACCCACTCCCGGCTGTTACTGTTCATTCAGAAGCTCTGGGATGGTGTGTTTGAGTTAGAAGCCAACTGTAGCTTATTGGTAGTTGAAGTGTAACTTGTTTGTAAGTTTTTATTCACTGTTTTATTTACCACAGAAACTCATTTGTAACTTGAGCTGTTTCGGTTTGTAGCACTTTCGCTCTCTGTTTACTTTCATGTCAAAAATATGGAGCAGAAATAGAGCAACATCCTCATCACTTTTTCATGCTTTTCAACATTCACAGGTCTCTTCACCGTCCAAATGCCTCCAGATGCTGTTACATGGTTGCAGTTAGAGAACGTCTGAGACTGAAGAGAAGAGACACTTATATTCATTCCCATTTAACAGAGCTAGGGCTGCGTACAAACACTGGACCTTATATATATATATATATATATATATATATATATATATATATATATATATATATATATATATATAAAACCGCGACCCTGAAATGGAGAGGCGGAAAAGAAAATGTATATATATATATATATATATATATATATATAGGGGGACAGCACGGTGGCGCAGCAGGTAGTGTCGCAGTCACACAGCTCCAGGGGCCTGGAGGTTGTGGGTTTGATTCCCTCACTGTCTGTGAGGAGTGTGGTGTGTTCTCCCTGTGTCTGCGTGGGTTTCCTCCGGGTGACTGTCTGTGAGGAGTGTGGTGTGTTCTCCCTGTGTCTGCGTGGGTTTCCTCCGGGGTGACTGTCTGTGAGGAGTGTGGTGTGTTCTCCCTGTGTCTGCGTGGGTTTCCTCCGGGTGACTGTCTGTGAGGACTGTGGTGTGTTCTCTCTGTGTCTGTGTGGGTTTCCTCCGGGTGACTGTCTGTGAGGAGTGTGGTGTGTTCTCCCTGTGTCTGTGTGGGTTTCCTCCGGGTGACTGTCTGTGAGGAGTGTGGTGTGTTCTCTCTGTGTCTGTGTGGGTTTCCTCCGGGTGACTGTCTGTGAGGACTGTGGTGTGTTCTCCCTGTGTCTGTGTGGGTTTCCTCCGGGTGACTCTCTGTGAGGTGTGTGGTGTGTTCTCCCTGTGTCTGCGTGGGTTTCCTCCGGGGTGACTGTCTGTGAGGAGTGTGGTGTGTTCTCCCTGTGTCTGCGTGGGTTTCCTCCGGGTGACTGTCTGTGAGGACTGTGGTGTGTTCTCTCTGTGTCTGTGTGGGTTTCCTCCGGGTGACTGTCTGTGAGGAGTGTGGTGTGTTCTCCCTGTGTCTGTGTGGGTTTCCTCCGGGTGACTGTCTGTGAGGAGTGTGGTGTGTTCTCTCTGTGTCTGTGTGGGTTTCCTCCGGGTGACTGTCTGTGAGGAGTGTGGTGTGTTCTCCCTGTGTCCGTGTGAGTTTCCTCCAGGTGACTGTCTGTGAGGAGTGTGGTGTGTTCTCCCCGTGTCCGTGTCCGTGTGGGTTTCCTCCGGGTGCTCCGGTTTTCTCCCACGGTCCAAAAACACACGTTGGTAGGTGGATTGGTGACTCAAAAGTGTCTGTGTGTGTGAGTGTGTGTGTGTGTTGCCCTGTGAAGGACTGGCGCCCCCTCCAGGGTGTATTCCCACCTTGTGCCCAATGATTCCAGGTAGGCTCTCGACACACCGCGACCCCGAACTGGTAACAGATAATGAATGAATGAATATATATATATATATATATATATATATATATATATATATATATATATATATATATATATACATATGCCTGAAAAGAAGGGCAATATCAGATTGTACGAGTGAATAAATCCGCTTTACACCCTTAATATTAGCACCACTTCTCATTTTACTGCATCAGATGCTTAGGTCTCAGGCTCTAAAATTAAATTAGGGACATGTTCACGGTTAAATATGTACAGTGGAGGTATATGTCAAATTAAAACTGCACTGAGGGGCTTCCACCGTGGGACTCTCGCCAAATATCAATATATTTTCTCAAACACCCGAAATATTTTGCATTAGCAACATTTGCTGTGCCAGACATTTAAATTACAATGACAGTCTAAGCAGCCCTAAGTGAGTAAAAAGACTCAGGGTGTGTGTGTGTGTGTGTGTGTGTGTGTGTGTGTGTGTCTTCTGAGGAGGAGAAGGAGGAGGTGTTGGGCTTATAAAATATGCAGAATAATTACTACGAAGAGGTTGGGCGGCAGATGAAAGCCTGGTATGAATCGTGAAGATGACTTGACAGCTCGTCTTCTCTCTCCCTCTTTCCTTCTCTCTCTCTCTCTCTCTCTCTCTCTCTCTCTCTCTCTCTCTCTCTCCCTCTCTCTCCACCATCCATTGTTTGTTTTCGCATTTAGAGCAGCCGCTCTCCTATACAGCATGGAGACAGAAGTCATTGTACATGCAGAGCTTTGCCAGAAATTCAAATGCGCCGCCGAAGGTGGACAGCACTTTGGCATGAATTGCACGGTGTGGAGATAAGAGTATGCAAATCGGCCAAATCGGCGCATAGCTTGGAAGGGATGCGCGCGAGCTGCCAAAGGAACTCAGTGAAGATCTGGGTTGGACTGACCCCAGCCCAGCTTTGCTGTCTGTTGTTTTAGCTTTTCAAGTTCTGGTCTCGTAGAAGAAGCTGGTCCTAAAATCTAGTCAGGGGCTTTGGGGGGTAAATACAGGGGTGTGACGAAGCAGTCACAGCTCAGAACCTTCTGGGAGATCTTTGGAAAACACACTGGAACACTGCTGTCAGGATTTGATGGCAGCCATGGGAACATCAGGGCAGACGCGGCCATACAGGAGCCGTATGCAGTTCTACAATTACACAGTGTAGTACTTTGTTGGCCCTGTTTCCCACTGTTCTTCAGCGCTCAGGACCCCCACAGAGCAGGTGTGATGTGGTGGTGGATCATTCTCAGCGCTGCAGTGACACTGACATGGTGGTGGTGTGTTAGTGTGTGTTGTGCTGGTGTAGAGTGGATCAGACACAGCAGTGCTGCTGGAGTTTTTAAACCCTGTGTCCACTCTCTGTCCACTCTGTGAGACACTCCTCCCTCGTTGGTCCACCTTGTAGATGTAAAGTCAGAGACAGTAGCTCATCTGTCGCTGCACAGTGTGTGTCGGCCGTCCTCTAGTCCTTCATCAGTGTCCACAGTGTTTAACTCCAGCATGTCTGATCCACTAACAGCAGCACAATACACACTAACACACCTCCACATCAGTCTCACTGCATCACACCTGCTCTGTGGGGGTCCTGAATGCTGAAGAACATTAATAAAAGTATGCAGAGCAACAGATGGACAACGGTCTGTAAATGCAAAGTGCTCCTGTGTCGTCAGTAGATGTGTGTTTGTTTACAGCAACAATGTTTACAGAGAGGAGAGAAAGAAACTTCACTTGCTGTGGAGGAGCATTGCTCTGAAATTAGTTCAACTAGGCTCTCTCTCTCACACACACACACAGAGAGAGAGAGTCTCAGACAGTTGCTCAGTGAATATTCCTCCTAAGCACCGCTTCCATCCTCTTTTAATCAAAGTGGAGGCGATCAGCTCTGAATGGTGCTCTCCTTCCCAGCGGAGCTCTCTGCCGTAATTGAGCTGCTCTATTTCCTCCGGAGTGGTCTCCAGACGCCCGTAACTCTTGTGTGGTTGCACAGTCCCCTCGCCTCTGCGGACCCTCTCAGGGACCATACCGACTCCCGGCCTGAAAATACCTCACATCTCCAGGATACCTCTCCTCCCTCGGCCCTCTTTATCCACCTGATGGAAATGGAGCTCGACACGATAGGTCACGGCTCCAATCAGGACGCTGAGTGATGGCAGTTTAACAGAGAGAGCCTGGTGGGCTGTTATGGCAGGGGGTGATGATGTCATAGCCACACCCACGTGGGGGCGGGGGGGATGGGGGGTGGCAGTGGTCAATTTAGTAGGAAAAAAAAGACTGATCAAGGGGATGCAGGGGTGAAGTCTCCTGTCTCACACTGAAATATGGAGAAATTGAAGCATCCAAGATAGACACGTTAAGTGGTAATTCATGTGATAATAGACATCTTAAGTGGACAGTGGTCAGTTATTGAGGATTAACGTTATTAATCCAAAAGGAACGATGCAACATCCGAAGCGTTGCCCCTATCAACAGAAGATCGCATGATCAGGCCACAGTCATCAAAGGCAACGTAGACACAGCATTGGGTTACCGATCTAACATTCATTCATTCATGCTTATCCAGATCAGGGTCACGGTGGGTCTGGAGCCTACCCGGAATCATTGGGCGCAAGGTGGGAACACACCCTGGAGGGGGCGCCAGTCATTCACAGGGAGAACACACTCACACATTCACACCTACGGACACTTTTGAGTCACCAATCCACCTACCAACGTGTGTGTGGTTTTTTTTTTTGGACCATGGGAGGAAACCGGAATTCATTCATTCATTCATCATTCTTCATCCTGATCAGGGTTGTGGAGTATTTGGGTGAGAGGTCAGAACAAACCCTGGACAGGGATCCAGTTCGTCACAAGGCGTCACACACTCACCCAGTCACACCTGTGGACGGTTTCACACACTCACGCAGTCACACCTGTGGACGGTTTCACACACTCACCCAGTCACACCTGTGGACGGTCTCACACACTCACCTGTGGATAGTTTCACACTCACCCAGTCACACCTGTGGATGGTCTCACACACTCACCTGTGGACAGTTTCACACACTCACCCAGTCACACCTGTGGACGGTCTCACACACTCACCTGTGGATAGTTTCACACACTCACCCAGTCACACCTGTGGATGGTCTCACACACTCACCTGTGGACAGTTTCACACACTCACCCAGTCACACCTGTGGACGGTTTCATACACTCACCCAGTCACACCTGCGGAGGGTTTCACACACTCACCCAGTCACACCTGTGGAGTGTTTCACACACTCACCCAGTCACACCTGTGGATGGTTTCACACACTCACCTATGGACGGTTTCACACACTCACCTGTGGACGGTTTCACAAACTCACCCAGTCACACCTGTGGACGGTTTCACACACTCACCCAATCACACCTGTGGACAGTTTCACACACTCACCCAGTCACACCTGTGGACAGTTTCACACACTCACCCAGTGACACCTGTGGACGGTTTCACACACTCACCCAGTCACACCTGTGGGCGGTTTCACACACTCACCCAGTCACACCTGTGGACGGTTTCACACACTCACCCAGTCACACCTGTGGACGGTTTCACACACTCACCCAGTCACACCTGTGGACAGTTTCACACACTCACCCAGTGACACCTGTGGACGGTTTCACACACTCACCCAGTCACACCTGTGGACGGTTTCACACACTCACCCAGTTACACCTGTGGGCGGTTTCACACACTCACCCAGTCACACCTGTGGACGGTTTCATACACTCACCCAGTCACACCTGCGGAGGGTTTCACACACTCACCCAGTCACACCTGTGGAGTGTTTCACACACTCACCCAGTCACACCTGTGGATGGTTTCACACACTCACCTATGGACGGTTTCACACACTCACCTGTGGACGGTTTCACAAACTCACCCAGTCACACCTGTGGACGGTTTCACACACTCACCCAGTCACACCTGTGGACGGTTTCACACACTCACCCAGTGACACCTGTGGACAGTTTCACACACTCACCTGTGGACGGTTTCACAAACTCACCCAGTCACACCTATGGACAGTTTCACACACTCACCCAGTCACACCTGTGGACAGTTCCACACACTCACACAGTCACACCTGTGGACGGTTTCACAAAGTCACCCAGTCACACCTGTGGACGGTTTCACACACTCACCCAGTCACACCTGTGAACAGTTTCACACACTCACCTGTGGATGGTTTCACACACTCACCTGTGGACGGTTTCACACACTCTTCTATGGACGGTTTCACACACTCACCTGTGGACGGTTTCACAAACTCACCCAGTCACACCTGTGGACGGTTTCACACACTCACCCAGTCACACCTGTGGACGGTTTCACACACTCACCTGTGGACGGTTTCACACACCCACCCAGTCACACCTATGGACGGTTTCACACACTCACCTGTGGACGGTTTCACAAACTCACCCAGTCACACCTGTGGACGGTTTCACACACTCACCCAGTCACACCTATGGACGGTTTCACACACTCACCTGTGGACGGTTTCACAAACTCACCCAGTCACACCTGTGGACGGTTTCACACACTCACCCAGTCACACCTGTGGACGGTTTCACACACTCACCTGTGGACGGTTTCACAAACTCACCCAGTCACACCTATGGACAGTTTCACACACTCACCCAGTCACACCTGTGGACAGTTCCACACACTCACACAGTCACACCTGTGGACGGTTTCACAATGTCACCCAGTCACACCTGTGGACGGTTTCACACACTCACCCAGTCACACCTGTGAACAGTTTCACACACTCACCTGTGGATGGTTTCACACACTCACCTGTGGACGGTTTCACACACTCATCTATGGACAGTTCCACACACTACACACTCACCCAGTCACACCTGTGGACGGTTTCACACACTCACTTGTGGACGGTTTCACACACCCACCCAGTCACACCTATGGACGGTTTCACACACTCACCTGTGGACGGTTTCACAAACTCACCCAGTCACACCTGTGGATGGTTTCACACACTCACCCAGTCACACCTATGGACGGTTTCACACACTCACCTGTGGACGGTTTCACAAACTCACCCAGTCACACCTGTGGACGGTTTCACACACTCACCCAGTCACACCTGTGGATGGTTTCACACACTCACCTGTGGACGGTTTCACAAACTCACCCAGTCACACCTATGGACGGTTTCACACACTCACCCAGTCACACCTGTGGATGGTTTCACACACTCACCCAGTCACACCTATGGACGGTTTCACACACTCACCCAGTCACACCTGTGGATGGTTTCACACACTCACCCAGTCACACCTATGGACGGTTTCACACACTCACCCAGTCAGTCCTGTGGACGGTTTCACAAACTCACCCAGTCACACCTATGGACGGTTTCACACACTCACCCAGTCACACCTGTGGATGGTTTCACACACTCACCCATGGACGGTTTCACACACTCACCTGTGGACGGTTTCACAAACTCACCCAGTCACACCTATGGATGGTTTCACACACTCACCCAGTCACACCTGTGAACAGTTTCACACACTCACCTGTGAACAGTTTCACACACTCACCTGTGGACGGTTTCACACACTCACCTGTGGACGGTTTCACACACTCACCTGTGGACGGTTTCACACACTCACCTATGGACGGTTTCACACACTCACCTAGTCACACCTATGGACGGTTTCACACACTCACCTAGGCACTCGCACCCTGAATAAATCAGTGTAAAACACAGAATATGTTGCCAGTGGTTTGTTGGGTGAATAAAATAATATTTTGAGGTAGCTGCCCCCACATTTATCTGTTACAGCTTCTCCTCCTTGGTGTACCCCACAAAATGTTTCTGTCCACAACAGCTGAACCTTAAAGCAAACGAATCCACTAGTCATAAACACATATAGGGAGGGTCTCCCAGACAGGGATCAAGCCTAGTCCTGGACTACACAGCCTTTTGAATGGAATGTAGAATGTAGGTCGAAGACTAAGCTTAAGCCCTGTCTGGGAAACCAGCTCAGTGTGGATCAGAGGTGAGACTTTCCTGAAAGTGAGTTTCCCGCATTTTTAAAACAACAGAACACATTTAAAATAATAATAATAATAATAATAATAATAATAATAATAATAGTGGCTGTAATTACCCTGGACACACCCAGGTGGTGAGCGACAGGTTTAATGGAGACTGTGGAGACTGCAGTGTGGGTGTTATGGCATTAGAAAACGGCCTTTAGCCACAGGCAGCGCTCCAGGAAGAATCAGCAAACAAGCTAATGGCTAATTTTAGCTTTCCTAGTTGTGTGTGTGTTTGTGTGTGTGTAAATGTAGTCAAGGAATGAGTCAGTGAGGTAGTTTGCTTGGTTTAGATAGATGCATTTCATTTATTGTCTTTCACAGAGGACATTTATCCACTGTTTCAGAAGAAGAGTAACTCACTTAGCTTGCTACAATCACAAATGATATCAACACCTTTTTCCCTATTCACCACATAGTGCACTATTTTGGGGTTCCACCATTTTGCAGCAGTGTCCGAAAACAACAGACAGTTATCCTTGCACTCAAGCAATCCCACTATTTACTAAATGTTTTGTGTAAAACCCATGCGCGCTAATGGATAGCAGGCGGATACAATGTCCGAAATTGTTCACTTTCCTACAATAGTGCACTGTATGGTGAGTAATATGGAGAATAGTGAATAGGGAGCTTTTTCAGACACAGCAGAAGTCCTACAAAACATTTTCAAAGCACAAGATCCTCATCTTACACATGTACATTAGATGCCCAAAATAAAAGAGTGATGGAACATGTGCTATTTAAACCCAGATCAGCCACAAGATTACAACCACTAACCACACAAGTGGACACAGTTCTGGAGCCGCCGTTAAACAGGGCACGATGTTTCTGCTCATAATGATTTAGAAAGAAGTACCTCCAAAGCAGCAGGTGCTGTGAGGTATTCCCAGTGTGCGGCAGTTAATACCTGCCAAAACTGGAGAGTGTGAGTGTGTGAAATTGTCTCCAGGTGTGAGTGAGTGAGTGAGTGAGTGAGTGAGTGAGTGAGTGAGTGAGTGAGTGAGCGAGAGAGCGAGAGAGCGAGAGAGCAAGAGAGCGAGTGAGCGAGTGAGCCAGTGAGCCAGTGAGCGAGTGAGCGATGCCCTGTCTGGGGTGTGTTTCTGTGTGGCATCTAATGTTTCCAGGTAGACTCTGGACACACCTCAACCCTGAATCAAGATGGTGGCGCCAGAGGACATGAACAAATGAATGAATGAATGTGACAAATTACAAACATGGAGATAAAAGAAAAGAACTGTGGCAAAATACTTTAGAAAAATATTCCAATTACTGATTGATATTTTTTCTCCTCTAGTTCATTTAAAGGTGGCATTTATAAAATGGAAAAATGTTCTCCGAGTGCTAATTGTAACGTGGAGCCGTCTTCTCTATCATTTCTCGTAGATTTTATTTTTCTCCCAAGGCACAAAGGAAGGCACCATCCAACAGCCGCCTTCTACAAGAGGTCACAATTACACACTTCAGTATTCAAGCCACTGGCAAGGATTTTATGCCTCATAATTATTAAGTAGTCAATTGCTTCTCCTTCTTCTTCGTGATTGTGTGTGTGTGTGTGTGTGTGTGTGCACGTTTACCACTGAATCATCGGAGAAGTGCAGTTTTATGGGCCACCAGATACACCACACGTTTATTTCCATTTTAGATTTACAGCTGGTGAAAGGACAAGTGTGTGAAACTTTGCATTAGTAAAGGATTCATATAGAAGACCAGTTCGAATGGTTTTAAAAGAGTTTATATGTTTATAACAATAAATAATATTGTGGAATGTGTGAGTGTGTGAGTGAATGTGTGTGTGTGTGTCGCCCTGTGAAGGACTGGCGCACCCCTCCAGGATGTGATCCCGCCTTGCACCCAGGGATTCCGGGATTTCATGAATGAATGAATGAATGAATGAATAATATTGTGGCGGCACAGAGTATGGGACGATTCCACAGACGATTTTGTTAGTTCAGGGTAGTTTTGGGGGTTATTTAAGAGGTTTTATGTTGTAATGGTTTGCTCTGCAGGTGTGGGGTATTTTGTATTTGTGTGTGTGTGTGTGTGTGTGTGTGTGTTGGACTTGGTGTGTGAGAGCTCAAATTACTGCCTGTTCACTTGCTCATTTCTACCAAAAGTTTCTTGTTGCAGTACTGACTGGGCCTTATTGGCACAGCTCTGGTGACATCACAATATTTACAGTTTTTTGTGATGTCATTTAACATTCGTTCATTCGTTCATTATCTGTAACCCTTATTCAGAAAAATGAAGGACAATAATCAGGAGTGTGTTCCCCACTTTGCTGTAGTTACAGCTCTTTACCCAGTGTTACGTCTAGTGACTTATGTGTTGTTTCTCTACTCTGAGTAAATGCCACAGGTGCTGCTGCTGATTTGCTGCTGGAACCGTGCTCTGGTTGGCTGACAGATTTAAGGCGGAACAGATATAAAGCCCTGCTGGATGACGGAATGGTGCTCCTCCTCTTCGTCATTGCTTCTTCCTGCCAGACGAAGGCTTGTGTATGTTCATCTGTGAACATGCTATTGTTTGTGATTCAGCTCATGCTATTGTGTGTGAGTCAGCTGTCTAATGTGGTGTTAACCTAATAGTTATCCTACTCATTTGGAAGCTGTAGGGGGTGTAGCCTTATTTCTTTTCATTAAAGGGGTTGAATTGCATTCTGTTTATGTTAGGGGGTTAGGTAATGTTTTTGTATTTTCTTTCTTTATTGTTTTGGGTAGGTAAGTTATATATGTTGGGTGGAATGGGATTTGTTTATTTTAGGCTTAGACCACTCCTGAAGTTTTGTTTCCATTGTCATCTTGGAGTAAATAAAAAATTTGGAGACTGAAGTCTGGTGAACCTGTGTAGTTTCCTTGGTCTGGTGGGATTGAAGTGTGAGGAGTTGGGGGAGACATATATACTTTTTTTTCCTTTTACTTTATGTTGCGGCTTACCTAGACAGGCTGTAACATAAATTGGGGGCTCGTCCTCTTTGGGGTTTTTTTTTGGCAGGGGGAGCTTTCTGCTTTTCTTGTTGTGGTCTGTCGGACTGTGTCTGTCTGGCTGAGTTTTTTTTTTTTTTTTTTGGTGGGGGTGACCTTCTATGGTTTGAGGCTTGAGTATGGATGTGGCTGATTTTGTTAGGTCTCCTTCTTGTGGGAAATTGGATACTTACCGTAGAAAGCGGAGCGTGAGCGTACTGAAGGTGAGGGCTCTGGAGATTTAAACTGAGAAGGCTGTGAGGTTATACCAGTTGCAGACTGGGCCTTCAGGTGCAGGTACTGCAACTGGTGACCCTTTGCTACTACCGCTGGGTGCCTCTTCAGAGACTACCGACAGGAGAGCTTCTGGCCCTGTTTCCATTCTTCCTGGTCCTACTTCTACTCCTTCTGGCCCTGCTTCCACACCTTCTACCCTGTTTATTCCTTTACCGGCTGCTGCTCATTCTTCTGTGTCATCCCCGGAACCGGTGGCTGCATTTGATGTAGATAAGCATATTAAGTTAGTACCTCATTTAAGAGAATCAGATGTGGATTCTTATTCCCCTGCTTTGAACGAATTGCCTCTGTTTTGCATTGGCCTAAGGAAGTCTGGCCTCTGTTGTTGCAATGCAAGCTGGAGGGAAAAGCTCAAGAGGTATGCGCAGCGTTATCTTTAAGTCAGAGTTTGGATTATGAGGTAGTGAAAAGCAGTATTTTACATGCATATGAGCTTGTGCCTGAAGCTTACCGCCAAAACTTTAGAATGAAGGTGAAAACCGCCAGCCAGACATATGTGGAGTTTGCACGTGAGAAACGGACTTTATTTGAAAAGTGGTGTAGTGCCTCTAATGTTACCAGTTTTGAACAGTTACAGGAACTTTTTTTATTGGAGGATTTTAAAAATGCTGTTCATGAAAATATTGTGGTTCATCTAAATGAGAAGAAAGTTCTTTCTCTGGCAGATGCAGCGGTGTATGCAGATGAGTTTGTGTTGACTCATAAAACTGTTTTTACATCGCCGGTATGGTCTGACCGTGTGGTAAGAAAGGATTGCACATTACCACATGCTGCGTTTGTTGCTCCAGAAAAATGTGAGGTACCACCTAAAGTGTTTCAAAAGGGTCATAATGATGGTGAGACACGTGTTTGTTTCTTTTGTTGGACATTTGATCACTGAGTGTAAAGCCTGGCAAAAGAAAAGAAACAGCATCTCAAAAGTGTGGGTCTGGCACAATCGAATGCCTTGTCGTCTTTGCAAAGTTCCAAACCTTGCCTGGATGACGGGTATAAGCCTTTTTTATTGAATGGGTGGGTTTCAATTGTAGAGCAGGATCATGATTTGCATCCCGTTAAAATATTACGAGATACAGGAGCTGCTCAGTCATTTATTTTAGAAAGTGTGTTGCCCTTCTCCGAAAAGACGTTTTGTGGGTCCTCTGTTTTGGTACGGGGTATTGAGATGGTCATCTGCAAGTTCCCTTGCACACGATTTATTTGAAATCTGGGTTAGTTAAAGGTCTTGTAAAGGTTGCTGTGCGAGATTGCCAAGGTTGCCAGTTGCAGGTGTCTCCCTCATTCTTGGGAACGATTTGGCTGGAGGAAAAGTGTTTCCTTTGCCAGAAGTGAGTGTGATGCCTGAAACTGGTGACATCGATCCAAAAATTGTATCTTTGTTCCCTGGTTGTGTGGTAACAAGGGCTCAAGCTCGTAAAACTCCAGAGGTACCCCTTTTAGGGACATTTATGGCACCTCAAGGTCCACCAGTAGTGAAGAAGACAAAAGCAAGTGGTGACAAAAAAATTTTTGGGGAAGTGATTATGACGGGGTTAAAAATTGGGAGAAAGCAGCTGATTGAAGCTCAGCAAGGTGATGCATCTTTAGCCTTGTGTTTTGCTAAAACTGTTCCGGAGGGGGATATAAATAAATCAGCAGTTGCTTATTATGTGAGGGAATTTTGAAACGAAAGTGGACACCTACAGGAACCTCTGATTTGGGTTGGAACACTATCCTTCAGATTGTCATTCCAGAGGCTTATAGAGGTCCTGTTTTGAGCCTAGCACATGAGAATGCATTTTCTGGTCATTTAGGAGTTACTAAGACTTATGACCGTATTTTGAGACATTTCTTTTGGCCGGGACTCAAGAGTGATGTTTCAAATTTCTGTCGTTCTTGTCATGTATGCCAACTAGTAGGTAAACCTAATCAGTCAATTCCGTCAGCTCCCCTTCATCCAATACCGGTCATGGGGGAGCCTTTCGAGAAAATCATTTTGATTGTGTGGGTCCATTGCCAAGGACAAAGGCAGGACATGAATATTTGTTAACAATAATGTGTTCTGCTACTCGTTATCCTGAGGCCATTCCCTTACGCACCATCAGCTCTAAGGCAGTGGTCAAGGCTTTGGTGAAATTCTGCTCTACATTTGGGTTGCCCAAGGTTATTCAAACAGATCAGGGTTCCAATTTCATCTCTAAGATTTTTTCTCAAGTGATTAATGAGATGTCAATTAAACATCAAGTAGCTAGTGCCTATCACCCAGAATCACAAGGGGCATTGGAGCGATTTCACCAAACATTAAAATCTATGCTGCGCAAATACTGCTTTGAATCAGGACGTGATTGGGATGAGGGAGTCCCTTTTCTTTTGTTTGCTTTACGGGAAGTAGTTCAGGAATCTCTTGGATTTAGTCCTGTACAGTTGGTGTTCGCACATACAGTTCGGGGACCACTTAGAATGCTCCATGAGCAATTGAGTGCTGAGCAGTTGTCAGAAAAACACAATGTGTTGGAGTATGAGTGCGTTTCGTGAACGTCTGCATAACGCTTGTAAAATAACTATGGCTTCATTAACTGCTGCTCAAGTTAAAATGAAACGTCGTTTTGACAAAAGAGCAAGGTGTCGTGAATTTCTTCCTGGAGATAAAGTTTTAGTATTTCTGCCTATCTCTGGTTCAGCCTTACAGGCTAAATTTTCTGGTCCCTACGTAATTGAATCCAAACTTAGTGAAACAGATTATGTGGTTAAAACCCCTGACCGGAAAAGGAAAATTTGCGTCTGCCATATCAATATGTTAAAGGCCTATGTGTGTTGTGGTCCGGTGGGAAGTTGTAAAGTGTTGCCCACTGTTAAACCCACTACTGTTGCTGCTATTCCGTTTGTATATAACCCTGAAGAAGATGGGTTAACATTGCGTAGTGTACCTTTTGTGCCAGCACGTTTATCCAATTCAGAGATTTTAGCTAATTTATCATCACATTTAATGCATTTGTCTAAGAGTGAGCGTGAAGAGGTGATAAGTCTTATTCAGGGTCACTTATCTTTGTTTTCTGATATTCCATCTCAGACGTCCATTGTGTATCATGACATAGATGTTAATAATCAGACCCATTAAACAAAATGCGTATCGGGTTAATCCAGTTAAAAGGAGTTTGATGCAAAAGGAAGTAGAATATTTGATGGACACAGGGTTTGCTGTTCCCAGCACAAGTTCTTGGAGTTCGCCATGTATAGTGGTGCCAAAACCTGACGGGTCAGTGCGTTTTTGTACAGATTACTGGAGAGTTAATTCTATTACTACACCTGATTCGTTTCCACTTCCTAGAATGGAGGACTGTATTGATAGAGTTGGATCTGCAAAATGTGTTACAAAACTAGATTTACTGAAAGGTTACTGGCAAGTGCCATTAACCCAGCGTGCTTCTGACATTTCTGCATTTGTAACTCCTGATAGTTTTCTACAATATACAGTTCTTCCTTTTGGACTTAGAAATGCTCCTGCTACTTTTCAACGTTTGATGAATCATGTATTAGCTGGTATAACTAATTGTGATGCGTATTTGGATGATATTGTCATTTATTCATCTAGATGGGCTGACCATTTGCAAACTCTTTCAGAAGTGTTCAGTCGGTTGCAGAATGCTTCCCTTACATTAAATTTAGCAAATTGTGAATTTGCTAAAGCTGTAGTGACTTACTTGGGTCGTGAGGTTGGCCAAGGTCAAGTCCGGCCTGTACATGCCAAAATTTCTGCCATTTTGGACTTTCCTGCCCCCACTAATCGGCGTGAGTTAAGGAGATTTTTAGGAATGGCTGGGTTTTATCGTGCGTTTTGTAGAAACATTTCTAGTATAGTGTCTCCTCTTACTGACCTACTTCAAAAGGGACAGCTATTCATGTGGTCTCCCGAGTGTAAGTTAGCTTTTGACGCCGTCAAAGCTGTTTTGTGTAATTCTCCAGTCCTTACTACACCAAATTTTGAGATACCTTTTAAGCTTGAAGTAGATGCAAGTGGGACAGGTGCAGGGGCTGTATTGCTACAGGAAGATCACCAAGGCATTGACCATCCTGTTTGTTATTTTTCAAAAAAATTCAACAAATATCAGTTACACTACAGTACTATTGAAAAGGAAGTTCAGTGCCGATAGTGGTTTACACTGACCATAACCCATTGGTCTTTCTTAATCGAATGAGTAATCATAATCAACGTCTTTTGAGATGGTCATTGCTGGTGCAGTCTTTCCCTCTAGAGATACATCATAAAAAGGGAAGTGAAAATATAGTTGCTGATGCTTTGTCACGTGTTTAATTTTATACAGTTTCAAACATGTTGTTTGAAAACACTTTTTTTCCTTTTACTTTATGTTGCGGCTTACCTAGACAGGCTGTAACACCAGATGTTTAAACATCCCTGTGATGGCTTGACTGCACCCTGCCACATTAGTAAAGCTTGGTGCCCAGGTTGATGGGGCAGATTTGTTTGCATTACTTCTTCCCTGCTTTTTCCCATGTGCTTATTAAATGTTATAGTGACCTGTGTTTCTGAGCCAGCTCAGTGTGCCAGGTAATGTGGGAATAAGAGAGAAACGTCCAGCAGTTTTCTTTCTGTGGACAATGGGTTTGACCTGGGTCCTTTGCCCTGCCACTAATTCAAGGAAAGCATGGGCGGAGCAGGAGGGAAAGAGAGAAAATAAAGCAGGAGGTAAAGGAAAGGTTAGAGAAACAAGGGCATATGGTCTACACATCTGAGCGGGAGAAGAAATTCAGTAAAGAGGTGCCTTTAGAATTACAGTGATGTGCAAATGTCAGAGGCCAGCCTCTCCCTTTACAACAAAATTCTTTAATGAAAAATAATTTAATGTAAAATTATACATTCTAAAATCAAAATTATGCACTCTAAAAAACGTTGGGAATCCAAATATAACCATGTGATGTAAAACTACTGAAATGAAAATTACACATTTTAAATTGTACAATTACACACTTTAATATGTAAAATTAAGAT
Source organism: Hoplias malabaricus (assembly GCF_029633855.1). Lineage (NCBI taxonomy): Eukaryota > Metazoa > Chordata > Actinopteri > Characiformes > Erythrinidae > Hoplias > Hoplias malabaricus. Next base: position 25,522,982 of record NC_089820.1, read on the forward strand.
TACACACTAAAATATAAAATTACATACTTTATAATGTAAAATTACACAATGTAAATGTTAAATATATACACTCGGTTCAATCTGCAAATCAAAACACCAACATTTTGATGAGGATTTGATAGCAGTGTATGTTTACAAAACACTATTCTGTACGTTTACGCAACACTATTCTGTTCGTTTACGCAACACTATTCTGTTCGTTTACGCAACACTATTCTGTACATTTACACAACACTATTCTGTGAAAATAATTACTAATATAATTTAAATGTAGCTTTGAAAACAGGAAATTCAGAAAAGAAGAGCCTTTAGCATTAGAGTAATGTGCAAACGTCGGAGGCCACCCTCTCCCTTTACAAAAAAGAAAGAAAAGAAAATCTTTAATGTAAATATTTAGCATCTGTTCTCGCTGATAATGCCAGCACCTTATGTCAGTCAATAGATATATGAATAAATACACACACACACACTTGTTTACATGCATTGTGGAGACTTAATTTACATTACTTTTCTGGAGAGCTACTCTAACATTAGTCATAACATATTCATACAACATGCCTTATACATTTCTTCATTTGGCCTTAACCTTACCCTAACCCTAAGCTTAAAACATGTCTCCACCTTTAAAGCTCGTCTTTTACAGTGTGGGGACTTGCATGTGTTTCCCACAAGAAAGAGAAGTACCCACAATGTGAGTCTGTAAACAGATTTTAGTCCCCACAATATGAGAAATTGCAAACACACACACACACACACACACACACATTCAGAAAGCAGCTAATACCCCCATGGAAACACCTTTTTCTGTCTCCGGGCGATCTGAATTCACAACAAGAACACCTACATCAACCACAGAACACAAACAATATGTGCATCTCATAAACAGGTGCCTCCCGAGAGACGAGAGAAAAACCATCTTCCCTGTCAAACAACCCCCACTGCTCCCCTCCATCCATCCAGGGAGGAGAAAGACAACTGAAGAGAAGAGGAAGAAAATGGAAGAGAGAAAAGCAAGGGCCCGGTGTCGTCGAACAGTGGAACCACAACATTTCACAAAGCGACCAAGAAGGCGGACAGGGAAAACCAGGAGGAGTGGAAGGGTGATGTTTTTTTTGTTGTTACACCAGGTGGAAAAGCAGATAGGTAGATAGATAGATGGAGAGAAAAGTGGAGCAGTTTCTTCTCAACGTCCCCCTCCTCTTCCTTTCCTCTCGCTCGGTCCCCAGAGGAAAGCTCGTCTGCTCAGGGTAGTCTCGCTGCTTCACCACAGAGACGTCTCAGAAAAGCTCCTGTTGTCAACCAAGCGATCAGACGAGCGCCATACACAAATAGTCCCAGCGCGACGCTCTTAAAAGCCCATTAGACGCAGACGCCCCTGCGCTAACGCTAATGCTGTCAGCCCGCCTTGACTCGCCGGCAGTGGCTAAGTGTTACTGACACCAAAGAGAAACGAGTCTGGAAACGATTCTTATCACAGACGCTCTCCCAGAAAGCGCTAATGTCTGCTAAGTCTGTTTACTCTGCCGCGTGCCATCGCCGCCGGAAGGATGGAAGCAGTTTCTTATCCAGTTCCACGGGAAGTTGTTGGACATGCTTTGATGCGCTGGAAGTGGCCCATGTTTGTTTACGACTGAATTAAAGTAGCAGAAACTACAAGAAAATAGCAAAGAATAATTATGAGGGATCATTTTTTGACATTTCTAAGAAATTTGCTTTGGAGTCTCGCATTGAACCAGAATATCGTCACCGTCCAATTAACTACAAGTATCTCCATTTTTATTGGTTTTTTTGAGTTTACTACATCATTTGAGCACAGCAGCTGTCCCGTGAAAAGCAGCCGAGGCCTAATGGTTAGAGAAGAGGGCTTAGGACTGAAAGGATGTCGGTTTGTTTGTATGTTGCACAATGACAAATAACTTCAAAACAAAATTTCATTTTTGAGATTAATGCAGATCTGTCACTCTGGTGGTCCCCATAAGGGTACGTATACTGTACCTTTAATTAGGGAGTATAACCATACCTTAATCTATTAGAATTTTAAGTTTAAATTTGTGTTGATTTCGTAGAGGTTGTGGGTTCAAGTGTGGTGTGTTCTCCCTGTGTCTGCGTGGGTTTCACCCGGGTGACTGTCTGTGAGGAGTGTGGTGTGTTCTCCCTGTGTCTGCGTGGGTTTCCTCCGGGTGACTGTCTGTGAGGAGTGTGGTGTGTTCTCTCTGTGTCTGCGTGGGTTTCCTCCAGGTGACTGTCTGTGAGGAGTGTGGTGTGCTCTCTCTGTGTCTGCGTGGGTTTCCTCCAGGTGACTGTCTGTGAGGAGTGCGGTGTGTTCTCTCTGTGTCTGCATGGGTTTCCTCCGGGTGACTGTCTCTGTGAGGAGTGTGGTGTGTTCTCCCTATGTCTGCGTGGGTTTCCTCCGGGTGAATGTCTATGAGGAGTGTGGTGTGTTCTCTCTGTGTCTGCGTGGGTTTCCTGCGAGTGACTGTCTGTGAGGAGTGTGTGTGTTCTCCCTGTGTCTGCGTGGGTTTCCTCCGGGTGACTGTCTGTGAGGAGTGTGGTGTGTTCTCCCTGTGTCTGCATGGGTTTCTTCCCACGCTTCAAAAACACACATTGGTAGGTGGATTGAGAGGTGTGAGTGAATGTGTGAGTGTGTGTCACCCTACAAAGGACTGGTGCACACTCTAGGGTGTGTTTCCACCCTATGCCCAGTACCCTGAACTGGATAAGGGTTACAGACAATGAATGAATGAATGTGTTCAATAATGGAAGATTACAAATATTCACCTCACCTAGTAACAATCATGTAGCTTTCAGTTTTTCTAAGAGTGTACAGAACCTCTGTCATGTCCAGGCCACTAGGGGTCAGTATAAACACTGCTTCATCACATGAAGAAGAATCATTATAAAATTCCTCCAGAGAAACATCATCAGACTGCAGAGGTATAAAGGAGTCACAACAGAGATATTAAGGCGACAGAGACTTCGGACAATGACTCGAGGTGAGGCTTGAACCTAGGTCCCTGAGACCCTGAAGCTGTGTGTAAGCAACACCACCTGCAGCGCCACCATGCTGTCCTACATTCAACTCATTTTGCAGACGTTGCTGTTGGACAGAGACATTTTGTTTTATTTAATGCCGTAGCTTTTGGAAACAGAATTGGTAAAAGAAAGTGCTGCTGTAACCCTGAAAGCTCTCCTCCCTCAGAGTGCTGTCATCCCCTGTTTGTGCTTCGAGCTCAGGGACACTCTGGCCCAGACTCGGGTCCCACAGGACCAGCACGACCAGAGTTAGTTTTGTCAGCAACTTTGTCTAACACTTCTCTCGAGATTTTTTTTTTCTCCTTTTTCTCGAGATCAAATATTCAGCAGACAGCGAAGCAGGGAGCAGGAAAGCAGGGAGCTGTTAGACTGAGAGGAAAGAAGCAGGTGGGAAGGTGGGTGGGAGAGAACCTTAGAGGCCGAATGTGGTGTGTGACCAAAAATGTCTGTGTGTGTGTGAGAGAGAGGGCGAGAATGTGTTGGCAGCTTTTTGAGGCCGGCGATCACTCCTCCAAACAGTTGCCGTGGGGATTGTGGCTCGTGGAGAAGTGGGAACACGAGCAGCTCGGAGAAAGAGGGAGAAAGAGGAAGAAGGCGTGAGCCCCATGGGGAGGAGGAGCAGTATTTACAGCACAGAGATGGGCTCCAGCCAGACCTGCTAATTGCAGTTCATTATCTCATATTGATTTAATTAGCTCCTCCACGCTGCTCTGGATTGCTGCTTCACACCCTCACTCGGGAGGGCTTTGTGAGCTTGTGTGTGTGTCTACACAGTTTGCATTCTTCACAGAACTAGGATGTGTTTACAATCTGTATGCAATGCAACCTCTCAACAGCACCAACACATTCAGCACAAAAGCCCCTACGTCTAGCTGCCCACGGGCCTGAGGTCACCATGGACAGTGCTAGTGAGAGTGGGAGTCAGTTATGAGATTATATTTCAGCAGAAAAATATTGTAATCTACCTTCTGAACTCAACAGTAGTGCCGCATTATTCACACGACCCAAAACCGAAAAGGAATTATTAGACCATATTTGGCCATATTTGGTACAATGATTAATTTAAGTTCGCGGTGGGTCTAGAGCCTACCTGGAATCATTGGGCGCAAGCTGGGAACACACCCTGGAGGGGGCGCCAGTCCTTCACAGGGCAACACACACACACTCACACCTATGGACACTTAAGTGGACACTACCAATCCACCTACCAATGTGTGTTTTTGGAGCATGGAAGGAAACCGGAGCACCCGGAGGAAACCCACGCAGACACAGGGAAAACACACCACACTCCTCACAGACAGTCACCCGGAGAAAACCCACACAGAAACAGAGACAACACACCACACTCCTCACAGACAGTCACCCGGAGGAAACCCACGCAGACACAGGGAGAACACACCACAGTCCTCACAGACAATCACCTGGAGTAAACCCACACAGACACAGGGAGAACACACCACACTCCTCACAGACAGTCACCCGGAGGAAACCCACGCAGACACACGGAGAACACACCACACTCCTCACAGACAATCACCCGGAGTAAACCCACACAGACACAGGGAGAACACACCACACTCCTCACAGACAGTCACCCGGAGCGGGACTCGAACCCACAACCTCCAAGTCCCTGGAGCTGTGTGACTGCGACACTAACCTGCTGCACCACTGTGCCCATATTTATTTCTGTGTCTATATGCTAATAAAATGGGCGTTCCTACTCTCACACTAAAGCAGGATTGGTCAGTTCCTTGTGTCTGAACAGGTTTAAGGCCAGAATGGGGACCTCACAGCAGAGAGAGTGGCTGTATATTACACAGGGTAAATACTCCAGGCTCTTATCCAGTCATTCTACCCACACTTGGCAGAGGTGTCACTAGAGATTCATGAACAATCAATAAAGTTGCAGGAACGCAAAGCAGAGAGGAGGGGGAAAGGTATGGACAAGACACAAGTAAATCGGCCAGAGAGACAGCAGCGCAGCGTTTGTGTTTGTTTCTGCTGCTGAGCTGAGTTTGTCCACTGCTTTTGGTGAATTTCACGTGGACACAGTCACAGGCTCATTTCAGTGGGTGGTGCCACAGTGCAAGAGGTAGCTCCAGGGTGCCATCAGATCCTCAGAGCAAATGGCCTAGCATCCATGAAGCCTTCCTCAAAGAGCAGGCAGCCATGACCTAATTGTTAGAGCAGCAGGCTTAGGATTGGAACGTCTTTGGTTGGATTCCCAGTGGGAGTGAAGGAACAGTTCATGGCTGATGTGGCCTTGAGCAAGGCATTTAACACCCAGCTGCTCCCCGGGCACTGGAGATGGCTGCCCACTGCCTTGGGTGTGTGTTCCCTGCCCTCACACATTTCTGTGTACGTTATTCGATGACAAATAGTTTCACACGTCATCGTATTGTGGCAAAGATGGAGCAAACGCCCCAGCAATCTGTCCCCAAACTTTTGTCCATGTACTGTAAATGGGTTAATACACACGGTGCATTCATTTTCATAACGGAGCCCCCACTGTGCTCTGTGCTGAAAGTATGGGGACAGTATTTGAATCAAAGGATTGATAAAAAATAAAGGTGCGTATTCAATATTTAGGAAAGAACAAAGAAAATAAGAATCTGTGATTAATTTTAATGTATTTTAAATATCTCAAAGAGGCATTTTCTTTATCAAAAGCATCTCAAGCACCGACAGAGGAGAACTCTTCTGAGAGAATTGGAAGTTACCTCTCACTGAAAGGGGGCCCTTTCTTTTTCCCCCGACGTTGCCCCGACGTCTTTCTTCTTGACTTTGACACTGCCTTCTTGGAAACACTTCAAACGGAATGAGGAGGAGGGGGAGGAAAGTGAGCAGCTTAAATCAGTAACAAGTTTCAAAAAAAGGGCAGGAATTATTGTAGCTCTGTGGGTTTTTACAGAACAAAGGCACAGACATTACGGGCCCCGTCCTACAGCCGCGATGGGGTCTTTGAGAGCGCCTCGCTTACGACACCAAGAGAAGTTAAGCGCCCATTTAAACGGTGAGCGTTCACATTTGCGTTCCTCCTCTCACCGCAGTCGCTAACATGTGTCACTCAAGACAGTGTTTATATTCCTCCTTCCTAAGAGGAGCAAGTCAATCCTGATAGCTATTCTTGGTGTAACCTTGCTCCCGTCGTTGTTTTTTTCTTGTCTGCTTGTATCGCTCCTGTTATGTGCGGAGGGCAGAAAATCACTATTTGCTTTTTCCTGAGTTTCCCCTGTCATCCCGTATCACTCCGCATCAAAACACACCACGTTCAGGAGGTGTCTCGTGATATAAGGCGTCAAATGTACTGACAGAGACGGCAAACAAAACAACATTCGGGGCAGAAGTAACAAGCTAAACTGTACCACACTCACTCGCTCATACACACGGCTTCCGGGGTTCAGAGGACCATTCCCAACTTTTCCTCGGGAAGTTTTCCACTCAGCACACCTTTCACAATTCAGTGAACATGAGATGTACCTTGCACAGGACCCCCACAGATCATTCTCAGCGCTGCAGTGACACTGACGTGGTGGTGGTGTGTTAGTGTGTGTTGTGCTGGTGTAGAGTGGATCAGACACAGCAGTGCTGCTGGAGTTTTTAAACCCTGTGTCCACTCTCTGTCCACTCTGTGAGACACTCCTCCCTCGTTGGTCCACCTTGTAGATGTAGAGTTAGAGACAGTAGCTCATCTGTCGCTGCACAGTGTGTGTCGCTCGTCCTCTAGTCCTTCATCAGTGACACAGGACGCTGTCGGTGGACTATTCTCAGTCCAGACACTGGCGAGTTAAAAAACTCCAACAGCTATTGCTGTGTCTGATCCACTCATATCAGCTCTATACACACACTAAAGGCCAATTTATGTTTCTGTGTCGTCTATGCCATGAGCAACACTTAGGTACCATGTAGCCACAAACCTTACCTCGTACCCTTCACCGTAGCTTAATGCACCCCTCCCCAGAAATGTAGCTATGCCTCGCCTGTGTCTGTGATCGAATCAAGCTGAACTGAGGCGTTATATATAGAAATATAAACTCCTCCATACTGCCAACATCAATCTCCTGAATACAAACATGGAACAAGGGGAAAACAAGGGGGGAAAAAAGCTCACTACTAGGAGCGGGGAAACATGGGAGAAAAATGAGCTGGGTTTGTATTTGTTTCTCTCCTGGTACTGCATGTAAATTACACACTGTCCCAAATAGCGCCCTGCTCCCTACATAGTGCACTTCACAGATTATGAAAATAATACTATGTGATAATGAGGCCGAATGAGGAAGTCTGAGCATATGACGATAAAGACTCCTGAGAGGCATTTGTAATAGTGTCCAAAAATCACAATGTTGTTTTATTATTATTATTATTATTATTATTATTATTATTATTATTATAGTATCCTGCAAAAAAGTTCACACACAGTGGAAAACAGGTCCAGGGTCTGGAGGTTGTGGGTTCGATTCCCTCACTGTCTGCAAGAAGTGTGGTGTGTTCTCCCTGTGTCTGCGTGGGTTACCTCTGGGTGACTGTCTGTGAGGAGTGTGGTGTGTTCTCTCTGTGTCTGCGTGGGTTTCCTCCAGGTGACTGTCTATGAGGAGTGTGGTGTGTTCTCTCTGTGTCTGCGTGGGTTTCCTCCGGGTGACTGTCTATGAGGAGTGTGGCGTGTTCTCTCTGTGTCTGCATCTGTTTCCTCCGGGTGACTGTCTGTGAGGAGTGTGGTGTGTTCTCTCTGTGTCCGCGTGGGTTTCCTCCGGGTGACTGTCTGTGAGGAGTGTGGTGTGTTCTCTCTGTGTCCGCGTGGGTTTCCTCCGGGTGCTCCGATTTCCGCCCACAGTCCAAAAACACACGTTGGTAGGTGGATTGGTGACTCAAAAGTGTCCGTAGGTGTGAATGTGTGTGTGTGTGTCTGTGTTGCCCGTGAAGGACTGGTGTCCAATGATTCCAGGTAGGCTCTGGACCCACCACAACCCTGAACTGGATAAGGGTTACAGATAATGAATGAATGAATGAATCAGGTGATGATTAAGTTTCCCTGTAGCTAGCCTTCAAATGAAAAAAGCCATCTAAAAACCTCAAGCTGTAGCTCACACACCCAACTAAACTCTGCTTATGCTCCTTTTGTAGCCAATCTGAGGGTCACATTTAAAAAAAGTTTTAGTGAAGATGATCAAATAAAGTACTGCACAAACATTCCTCTTTAAGTATAAATGCACACATTCACACGAGCTCATTTACATTCATTATTGACTAGTCATTTATCCTCTGTGTTCTTCTCTGTTTACAGGAGCTGCTATTTGGAGACAACCCACCCACCCAACACAGGTAAGTCACTCTCAATGAACACAGTTAATCACTTTCAGGTGTGCACACTTAGGGCAGAGATATACTTGCTGTTTGGTAGACAGCCATCTGCGTCGTGAACGTAACTGATTCATATACTTGCCTATGTGCTACACTTGTAACTGGAGGCTTCCACTAGAGGGCAGACCAGATGGAGGGTAAGACACAGATAACTGCAGATGACACAGCCTTCTTCAAAACTGCCCCTTACTGTTTACGCTTGTCCTACACCTTGCGTACATACATTCATTCATTCATTCATTCATTATCTGTAACCCTTATCCAGTTCAGGGTCACAGTGGGTCCAGAGCCTACCTGGAATCATTGGGCGCAAGGCGGGAATACACCCTGGAGGGGGCGCCAGTCCTTCACGGGGCTACACAGACACGCACATTCACTCACACACTCACACCTACGGACAATTTGGAGTCGCCAATCAACCTACCAATGTGTGTTTTTGGACTGTGGGAGGAAACCGGAGCACCCGGAGGATACCCACGCGGACACGAGGAGAACACCTACATACAGTATAGCGTTTATTTTCTGAGGACCTGCACAGCCTACGCAGCAGCCATGATCACATACAACTACAGCACTACACTGTGTACTACAAAAGACTGAGGAAGATATTTGAGATACAGCCCTAGTGGTTAGCGATGTAATTGCAGGGCGACGCAGACACACCACCACCACGTCAGTGTCACTGCAGTGCAGACTGATCCAATGTGGGTAGGAACCACAGTTTGAAGTCTGTTATTGGAAGCAGTTTCCAGAAAAATCCTTAGTGTCATTGTTATACGAGCGCATGCAACATTTACATGGTTCTACAACATCCGCAGTCAGTGAAAATGCAGGAGCAAAAAGTTGAACACAAATTTCCAACTCAAATTCTTTATAACGCCAACCCAAAGCACTCTTAGATGTGTGAATGGCAGTAGTCCATTCAGACACAGCTCTCAGACACAGTGTGTGTGTGTGTGTGTGTGTGTGTGTGTGTGTTTGTCGAGTCACTTTATGCCGGGCAGTCAACTCTTTTATGTTTGCTTTACCATTTGGGATCCCCTTCAAAGGGATGGGCCATGGTTGGCTAATTAACAATTATTAACAGTACCACAGTGAGGGCAGCGTAATTATCATAAATTACCACCTAATTAAAATGCGATTGCAGCCTCAATAGTTATAAATCATTAATTTTTTAAGGCCCTTATCGCGAGGCATAAGGTACCCGTTCGACAAAGGCTCCATTAGGGGAAAATGAATTGAATAGTTTCTATTAACTCACCCTACGATTCGTCCCTAATGCAGTCATTACCAGTAATTACTTCAGCTCAGCACACTGGGTTTACACACACATATTAAGAAACGATTAGTCTTCGCTGGACGAGACTGGGCCCGGGACTAACTCACACTGTCAGATTTTCTGAATTGGAAGAGATTAAAAACGTTACCCTCTTCTCTGGCTGACTGTGGTGAATTAGAGGCAAAAGAGAAGTTTATTTAGTTGTTTAACTAATTTTATATTATTTACTTTGCATTTATCATTCTTTGACATCTACAGCTCCTTAGTCTCTGGGTTCTGGGCTCAAGTCTCTCCTCGGGTCACTGTGTATGACGAGTGTGGTCTGTTTTCCCTGTGTATGTCTGGATTTCCTCCAGGTGCTCTGGTTTCCTCCCACAGCCCAAACACACATTGTCTTAGGTGGATTGGCTGTGTGACATTATCACAGTGTGAGAGTGACAGGGTGAGTGTGTGACACTGTCCACAGGTGTGAGTGACAAGGTGAGTGTGTGAGTGACCGGGTGAGTGTGTGAAACTGTCCAGAGGTGTGAGTGTGTGAGTGACAGGGTGAGTGTGTAAAACTGCCCAAAGGTGTGAGTGTGTGAGTGACAGGGTGAGTGTGTGACATTGTCCACAGGTGTGAGTGATAGGGTGAGTGTGTGAGTGACCGGGTGAGTGTGTGAAACTGTCCACAGGTGTGAGTGTGTGAGTGACTGGGTGAGTGTGTGACATTGTCCACAGGTGTGACAGGGTGAGTGTGTGAAACTGTCCACAGGTGTGAGTGTTTGAGTGACAGGGTGAGTGTGTAAAACTGCCCACAGGTGTGAGTGTGTGAGTGACAGGGTGAGTGTGTAAAACTGCCCACAGGTGTGAGTGTGTGAGTGGCAGGGTGAGTGTGTAAAACTGCCCACAGGTGTGAGTGTGTGAGTTACTGGGTGAGTGTGTAAAACTGCCCACAGGTGTGAGTGTGTGAGTGGCAGGGTGAGTGTGTAAAACTGCCCACAGGTGTGAGTGTGTGAGTGACTGGGTGAGTGTGTAAAACTGCCCACAGGTGTGAGTGTGTGAGTGACAGGGTGAGTGTGTGAAACTGTCCACAGGTGTGAGTGTGTGAGTGACTGGGTGAGTGTATGACACTGTCCACTGGTGTGAGAGTGTGAGTGACAGGGTGAGTGTATGACACTGTCCACTGGTGTGAGTGTGTGAGTGACAGGGTGAGTGTGTAAAACTGCCCACATGTGTGAGAGTGTGAGTGACAGGGTGAGTGTGTAAAACTGCCCACAGGTGTGAGTGTGTGAGTGACAGGGTGAGTGTGTAAAACTGCCCACAGGTGTGAGAGTGTGAGTGACAGGGTGAGTGTGTAAAACTGCCCACAGGTGTGAGAGTGTGAGTGACAGGGTGAGTGTGTAAAACTGCCCACAGGTGTGAGTGTGTGAGTGACAGGGTGAGTGTGTAAAACTGCCCACAGGTGTGAGAGTGTGAGTTACAGGGTGAGTGTGTGAGTGACTGGGTGAGTGTGTAAAATTGCCCACAGGTGTGAGTGTGTGAGTGACAGGGTGAGTGTGTAAAACTGCCCACTGGTGTGAGAGTGTGAGTGACTGGGTGAGTGTGTGAAACTGTCCACAGGTGTGAGTGTGTGAATGACAGGGTGAGTGTGTAAAACTGTCCATAAGTGTGAGTGACAGGGTGAGTGTGTGAAACTGGCCACGAGTGTGAGTGTGTAAAATGGTGTGTTGGTGATTTCTACCAGTTTAAGGTATCTTTCCTGTTATTGTATTCTCTCAGCTTTGCACTGACTGTGTTCACTCTGTAGCAGCTGCACTTGGCTTTGAAGTAGAGCTGTGATCCATCCCGCCAACACTTTGGAATGTGTGTCAGAACCTCCTGACCACACACTAGCCTCGAGAGCATCAGCGAGGGACTGATGATGGATAATTATTTCCCAAGATTAGATCTCATCTGAGGACAGGGGTTTAATATGAAGGTCCATCATCACAGAGAATAAAGTTCCAATACATCTCAGAGTTTGGGGTCTTTATTCATTTTATTAACTTATTTATTGCTACCTCAGGATCATGGGCAGCTGCTCTAGAGTGTCCTGTTTCTTTTTATGCTTTTATTATGAAGATTACACAGATTGTCCAGAAAAGTGTTAAAGCAACACTAGGTAAGGTTTGGTATTTTTCATTTTGGGCTCCCCCTACAGTTTCAGTGTGATTCACATTCACAGCACTGTACTAACTTCAAGGGGGAAGGGGAGTGAGGGGTAGGTTCCAACCCTTCTCCAAAAGTTACATAGTGCAGTTTCTGCAGTACTGAGCCTGATTTAGCAAAGACAGAGGCTCTGTTCTCACTATTAGAGGTCAGTGAAACATCACTATGATTTTGAAGATGTAAAATTGAGGTAAAATTACTACTTAGTGTTGCTTTAAGGTGTCTGTACAAATGCAGGAATATGGAGTGTAACATGCAGATCACCAGGAGGAGAAAATAACATCCATTTTGCACACTTCTTCACTCATTCACTCTCTGCAGGCTCCCTGCTGAACCAGCCACCTCCCTAGTGTCTGTTTTCCTTCTGCTCCCTTGCTCTGTTCCTGTCTTCACTCTCTAACAAGCTGACTCTAGGGGGTAAGGAGTTGGAAGGTGTGTGTGTGTGTGTGTGTGTGTGTGTGTGTGTGTGTGTGTATTATTTACCCCTACATCTGTCAGGAGTCCAGGGTAAACGGAGGAACACAAGCTCATCCATATTTCAGACCCTGTGGCAGGAGCGGGCAGCCGAGGCTAGTGGGCCGAACTTATTAAATATTGAAGGGATAAAGTTGAGGTTCAGATGATTTGCGGACCCTCGCCTGTTAACCAGCAACTTTAGAGCAGGTGGGGTGTTTACCTCCTGTTTCCCCCTGAGACAACTGTCTCGTTTTAACCCCCACAAACCGGGGCGGAAGGGGGGAGTACAGCACAGATCCTTGTAGAAGAAAGGAGCAGGTTTCACTGCTTCAGCATCATGGAAAAGAGCCACGGAGCACCTGGCTAACTTTACTCCTCTTTTCCTCTTCCTGGATTATTTAAGGAAGGGGCTGTGTAGGGGCTGTGAATGTTATATTCCAGAGACAGGGTTTTGACTCGCTGTAAGGTCATACTGCAGTCTGTGATCTGCCCCCTGGCCCCTCTAGGTGGGTTGCAGGTGTCATGACACATGACGGACAAAATGCAGAAACTTGACGTACTGTGACGTACTTTGACTCAAATTTACATCCCAGTGAATCATAGCTCAGATTTGAATCACAGTGATGCACAACTTGACTCAGAATTGAATCCTGATGACTCCGGACTGAAGTTTGATTAGTCTCCCAGTGAATCATGACACAAATCAGAATAGAATCCCAGTGATTCAAGACTTGATTTAGAATTGAATGACTTGTGAAGCAGCTCATGACTTGTCTCAATTTACAGCACAGTGACTCATGTCTTTACTCTGACTTGAATCCCAGTGATTCATGTCTTTACTTGGATTTGAATCCCAGTGATTCATGTCTTTACTCGGACTTGAATCCCAGTGACTCATGTCTTTACTTGGATTTGAATCCCAGTGATTCATGTCTTTACTCTGACTTGAATCCCAATGACTCATGTCTTTACTTGGATTTGAATCCCAGTGACTCATATCTTTACTCTGACTTGAATCCCAGTGATTCATGTCTTTACTCGGACTTGAATCCCAGTGATTCATGTCTTTACTCGGATTTGAATCCCAGTGATTCATGTCTTTACTCGGACTTAAAACCCAGTGACTCATGTCTTTACTCGGACTTGAATCCCAGTGACTTATGTCTTTACTTGGATTTGAATCCCAGTGACTCATATCTTTACTCTGACTTGAATCCCAGCGACTCATGTCTTTACTCAGACTTGAATCTCAGTGATTCATGTCTTTACTCTGACTTGAATCTCAGTGATTCATGTCTTTACTCGGACTTGAATCCCAATGACTCATGTCTTTACTCTGACTTGAATCCCAGTGACTCATATCTTTACTCTGACTTGAATCCCAGTGACTCATGCCTTGACTCAGTTTTGAATCCCAGTCACTCATGACTTGGATAATGCTGCTATGAAATAATGTATCTCTCGGGTGGAATGAAGTAGATGATCTTAATTTAAATGGATCTGGTCTGTGATGGACTGATGCTCTGCTCGGTGTGTGTTACTGTCTTGAACCCAGTGAGTCTCCAGACCCACACGACCCTGACCAGGATGAAGTTGTTGCAGAAGTTGAATGAATATATAAATGTATCTTTAGAAGATCTAAGAAGTGGTTAATGTTCTGCATTTACAATCCTGACTGGGACTTGGGGGTCCTGTAAAGGCCTAGTGATTGTGTTAAGTGGGTAAAGAATATGTAAAGCTCAGGAGTTGATTATGTACAGGGGCTTATTTTGTAGTTAACAACAGGAACTAAAGCAACAAGTAAACGGCGATGATGCAGAACTTTCTCGCTTGTTTATCAGTGTATGCTGATTGTGATTGTGCTCCGTCAGAGCAAACCCCATGTTGTCACTGTCTGTTAATCAATAGATTACACTTTAATGGCAGGCGATAATGCCTCCACAATGATTTTGCATCTGTGTGTCTTTGGGGGGTCTGTGTTGATTGCACAGTCAATTGATTTTGGAAGCACAGGTGACTTCAGTGGTTGTGCATATTTATAAGAGTGCACACACACACACACACACACACACACACATCTACACACACACAGAGTGTGGAAGTTTAGTTATTCACAATCTGAGAGTTAGTTGTATTTATTATGTTCTTCTAGGATGTTCTATTCTTTTAGCTACACACACGGACGACTTGATTTGAGTGTGCTGTGTTTGACCTGTTTGTAATTGTTCTTGTTTATGATTGTGTACTCTAAAGTGACCTTGGGTTTAAGAGAGGTACTTTATACATCACATGGTCAAGGCTTAAAGCAAAGCAGGAAAATTGGCAACACACACAGTCATCCATTAAACTGGGGTTAAAGGAAACATCTACAATTTTGGACAACCACAGTACTCCAAGTGGCTTGGAATGGTGTATTTGAAGGAAAAAATGACCGTTGTTTGTACGTGGATAAAGTGTAACTTCTCTGTAGGTTTTTATTCACTCTTTGAATGACCACAGAAACTCAACTGTACTTCAAGTTTAGTCGGTAATGCAGTTAGCTGTCTACCGAGTTTGGAGACATTTCCACCTTAAATGATCTGACGCAGCAAAAGTAAGTAAATATTACCCACTTAAGGAACAGGAATAGAGCAATATCCTCATTTCGGTTAATGCTTTTCAATGTTTGGAGTTCTCTCAGTTGTATAAATATACTGCAGAAATCTCTGCCACGAGTAGAGAGAGAAAAAGCAAGAGAAAGCCTAGCATCCTGGATTGAGCCGGTCTGTCTTTTCACTCATTTACAGACAGTGGAGCTTCGTAAACACATCAGATTAGTTTCCAGCACAAAAACCGAAAAAAGTGTTTTTTGATCACAATCACGAACTATGCCTTTAAGTAAAAAGCAGGCTAACTCACCATGCAAAATGGCTACAGAAGGAATATACCCTCTGATCAGTGGTGGATGCTGGTCTTTCAAGGAGGGGAAGCTCAATTTCGGCCTACATCATAAAATGTGTCGGTTTATTTATATGTAAATTCTACCCTCCGTTCCTTTTCAAGAAAATGATCTGTGACCCTGTCGTACCAACAAGGCTTCTTTTCCAGGGACTTGACTAGTGTCCTCTCAATGGCCAGCAGAGCTAGGCTGCTTAAACGGCCTTGGCCCATGTGAAGTGTGTCCGCCTGTGAGTGCTTTGTGACGGTGGAGGGGCTCAGCAGCACCCGCTGGACAGAAACTGCGATATAAGTCAGAAAGAGCGATAGAAGTCAATCTCCAATAACAAGCAGCTACAAAACAACCCACCAGAAATAGAATAGCCGAGGCCAGCCCACTGCCCCATAGACCCCCAGAGACGCTGAGCGTCCGATGGGCGGGACAAAGCCCAGCATTTATCCAATGACTCGTCTCGTTTTGCTGCTTCGCTATTGAACTCTGTGGACACTGTTTAAAGCACTGTGAAGCTGCAGGAATGATTGAGAGGAAAGCCGCGTCTTTACCAGTGATAAGAAACTGATTCTGAACAAAAGTTGAGCGCGTTGTAGTGCATATTTATTCAATGACATGTACACACACCAGTATATATTTGATCACTTATTTTTTGACATTTTAGGGGAAGATGAGCTTCCCTTGCAGTCATAGAGCAACCGCCTCTGACTCTGATCCCACCTCCCGGCTTCTTTACTTTGATGGTCCAATAATAATCGTCCCTGTCCGTGCTATATAAAGTGTCATGCTTACACACAACTACTATTAGCATCTCCTCCAGTCTGGATCTACATTAAGCTGGACAAGCCCCACCCCTTCAGGTCACTAAGGCTAAATCAACAGCGCTATTGGTCGAAGAGGTGAATGAGTGATTTCTAGGCCTCTCTCAGTCACACACATTGCCACCGACCAAGGTTGAGGGTGAGGACATGCTTCCTCCAGTCACTGCTTACAGAAAGCCACCGGACAGTTTAACACACCGGAGGAGAGAGGCGGCTGCCGAGGTCTGTCAGACTGAGAGATGCCCACACCAGCTAGCACCCACACACTGTGATGGACATGCAACGGTGAACATAATGCTAGAGCACCATGGAGCTGTTCAAGGTGCTACATGACACTTGTTAGTGACGCGGGATTTGATACCCACGGTTTTATAAATGGAATAGAAACTGCACTTCATTTTATTTTATTGGTTCTGGAGAACTAACACCACTCCCAACTCACCCCACAGTTACTGAGTGGAGCTTCATTACTCCAGAGAACACAGCTCCATTGCTCCACAGCCCAGTGCTGGCGGTGTTACACTTCTCTGGCTGACAATTGGCATTGATCAAGGTGACCATGAGCTCATTTCACCCTTTGCTTTTCTCTGGAGAATACGTAACTGTGTCTGCATCCACACATTGAAGGAGCTGATTTCACTAGTTATGATGGAGTGTTTCCTCTTGGAGATATGTATTCTCCGTTTCTGTTACCCACTGTACAACTACACCGACTGCTCCATATCTCCCATCAGCCCCCACTGCTCCCAGCCACAGCCCTGGGGAATGTGTAATGAACTGAACTCTTTATCAGTGCCTCCTTAGAGCTGGAGTCCACCAGCCAGCGCCGAGGAGCCTGTGGACCCTTGTTGATCCCCTCGGGTCCGGCACCGGCCCATTTCCCACTGCCCCGGAGCCCAGCGCAGTTTCAGTTTTCTCAGTGTGGCCCCTCGGGGCCCCTCCAGGCCAGCAGACAACAAATTTTGCATGCAATCTTGGAATGGTACAGAGGGAATTGGGGCTGCTTGCACTCTGAGGGAATTTCGGGATTGTGTTCGGTTAAATAAGGCTAGTTAAAAACTTTTTCGCCCAGTCTCCATGGAGACCTGGGAGGCTTTATCAAAAGTTTGAAACATAGCCCTTGGCATTGTGGAGGAGACTGTGTGTGTGTGTGTGTGTGTGTGTGTGTGTGTTTGGTGGTTCTGATGCAATATTAGATTTAGGTTTTTCGCTTTGCTTGAACTTGAGTGTATTAGGCTTGACATAAGACAGTGATGCAACAGGCCTTAACACCCTCTAAATGATGTGCGCACTATTGTGAGCAGATTAGCCTGGAAGAGCACTTTGATAACCCTCCGCATCTTTTCCACCTGCTTGCGCAACCCGGCCGTGCACTAATAAGCAAACGCACTTTATAGCACAAAGTGGGGCAGTTGGTTTTTTTTATTTTTTGTTTGTTTGGGTTTTTTTTTCCTTAGCAGCGCCCATGCATTATTTATGAATGAAATGTTATGCATGAACAAACCCCCACGTAACCGTCATACACATCTCTCGGCCAATTCCGGCCTCCTAGTGAATGCAAATGGAGCGTGTGCTTCTCAGTTGTGCTCTGAAAACTCGCTGAAACGTTGTTCATTTACACGTTTGAGCTGTGTGTGTGTGTGTGTGTGTGTGTGAGAGAGAGAGAGAGAGAGAGAGAGAGAGAGAGAGAGAGAGAATCAAATAGCTGAGAAGGTGGTAATGAGGCAAACCAGAGAGATCCAGGCAGCCCTCAGTGGAATTGAAGGGCAGACAGAGGAGAGAGAGAGAGAGAGAAGGAGGTGGAGGAGTAGTAGGTGGAATTTGGATGATTCATGAGGCAAAGTATGAGATTTCATTAAAGAATAAAGATTACACAGGAAATCTATTGTATGCAAATGAGGATCTCATAACACAATGTAGATCTAAAGACTGAACCAATAAGGAGAAGAAGAATGAAGCTGATCTCCACAGTCTCCACAGCAATCATATTCACCTTATTACGCCACACACCCCTTTCAACTCTTTGTCTTTGTGTGTTTTATATGATGAGAGTGACGAATAACAGCTGTTTTAAATGTGTAAACACCATGTGTATTTTGTTTTTAAACAAAGAAAATGAGGAATGAGCCCTGTTTTTCCAAAGCTAACTCCAGCCTCACATAGTCCTGTTTTGAGGGTTAAAGACATGAGCTTTAGCTTTGTAAACGGACCCTTTTAAGGTTGAAATAAACATTTAAATAGTAACAATAAGTATCAAACTTCTGCCTTATTCATTCATTCATTCATTATCTGTAACCCCTTATCCAGTTCAGGGTCGTGGTGTGTCCAGAGCCTACCTGGAATCATTGGCTGCAAGGCACACACCACACTCCTCACAGACAGTCACCCGGAGGAAACCCATGCAGACACAGGGAGAACACACCACACTCCTTACAGACAGTCACCCGGAGGAAACCCACACAGACACAGGGAGAACACACCACACTCCTCACAGACAGTCACCCGGAGGAAACCCACACAGACACAGGGAGAACACACCACACTCCTCACAGACAGTCACCCGGAGGAAACCCACACAGACACAGGGAGAACACACCACACTCCTCACAGACAGTCACCCGGAGGAAACCCACACAGACACAGGGAGCTGTGTGACTGCGTCACTACCTGCTGCGCCAC
Organism: Hoplias malabaricus; assembly: GCF_029633855.1. Classification (NCBI taxonomy): domain Eukaryota; kingdom Metazoa; phylum Chordata; class Actinopteri; order Characiformes; family Erythrinidae; genus Hoplias; species Hoplias malabaricus. The sequence continues at coordinate 25,541,727 of NC_089820.1, forward strand.
TGTGCCGCCCCTTTCTGCCTTATTAAGAATTAAATTATTAATAAGAAACATTAGATTAGCTTTGACTAGTTACACGTTTAACACTAGAAGCGCCAAGAGCCGGTGTTTATTTGACTTTATTCTGAGAGGGAGGCAGATCAGCACAGCGCTCTGTGTCAGTCACAGCATCAAACCAGTAGCTCTCTGTGTTTTTAGTGTTAAGGCGGAAGTGAAAATTCAAGTATGAAACTGGTAAATTAAGTACATTTGCAGTACTTCCAATGAGAAAAGGCAGCAGCTCATTCGTTTTTGTCTCTCTGTCTCCTCCCCCTGCTTTTGTGTTTTCTCTCCAGCCGAAGCAGAGCCAAATTTACTCCCACCATGTCACTGCAGCTCCCTGTGAATGTTAACACTCACTGAATTTAGAGTCTACAGTGTGTGTTTGTGTGTTTATTAGCAGGGTGTTTGTTAGCTATATCAAGGGTTCCGGCTGAAATTGTGGATCACAAACACAACTCCAACTCATTCCAAAGATATAGGATGGTGCTCCAGAATGGTCCACTTCATTTCCTCGAGATTATAAAATCTGTGTAAAAAGCTGAGTGTACTTTAAAGTAAAACTAGGTGAGATATTGTATTTTGCTCCTCGGCTCCCCCTAGAGTTACAGAGTGGAATTCACTTTTACAACACTGTCCTGAAATCAAGGGGTAAGTGGAAGGAGGCAGGTGGTGGTGGTGGTGTTGGTGTGTGGGGGGTGTAATTTTCTACCTTACTCCAAATGTTACATAGTGCAGTTTCTGCAGTGCTGAATCTGGAGTAGCAACAACAGAGGCTGTATTCTCCCTGTTACACAGCTGTGAAATTGTTGAGGCTGTAATTCTATGGTATTAACTCTACTTAGTGTTGCTTTAGTTAGTGGAAGTCATCAAGTGCAAGGGTTGTCTGCAAACCTTTGGAATTTTGACAAACACACACACACACACACACACACACACACACCATCACCGGACGTGTTTATTATGACTGTGTTTATTCAAGGATTAGATTTTTTTATACCACTCAAGAAGAGTTTAACACAAAGGGTTGTTTTTTTTTTCTGAAACAAACTTTCTGTTCTTGCTGTAGTGTAACACACACACACACACTCTCTCTCACACACACACACACTCACACACATCTTACAATTTCATGCTTTGTTGTGTGTTTACTAACTTGTGTGTGGGGGGGGGTGTATATTTAGCCGGCCCAAGGGAGAGAAAACTGTGACAATACAAAGAAGGGAGTCTAGATAAACAGAGAGAGAGAGAGAGAGAGAGAGAGAGAGAGAGAGAGAGAGAGAAGCTTAAAATGTGGTGGGCAAAAGAAAAAAGTCCTCCTCCACACACTGATGGGAGGTTGTTTTTTTTGAGAGGAGGGGAGGGGGTGGAAAAATTAACGGCGCATACATTGAGAGGAACATGTCCTATTTTCTTCTCCTCTTCCTCTATTCTTCTAATTCCTTTGTTTAAATAGATAGGGAGAGAGAGAGAGAGAGAGAGAGAGAGAGAGGGAGATGGAGAGAGAGAGACGGAGAGAACACTCAAAGTTCAGGGAACGAGGCGCTGTCAAATCACTGCGAGAGCAGCATTTTATTTTCTCTTTTAATCCTTCCTCTTTATTTTCTGGCTCCTGAACATGCACAGGAGGAGGTGAACAAAAGAGCAAGAGAGAGAGAGAGAAGAGGAGGAGAGAGAAGAGATGAAGAGTAGAGTAGAGAGACAGAGAGAGGGGAAGAGGAAGATAAAAGAAAAGGAGAGAGAAGGAAAAAACTGAAAAGACGGAGAGTGAGAGAGGAGAGAAAGAGAGTAGGAAGTAAAGAGGGGAAGAGAGGGAGAGAAAGAGGAGGAGAGTGAAAAGATGGAGCGTGAGAGGAGAAGGAAGAGAAAATTAATGGGATAAAAGAAGAGAAGAGAAGGAAATATGGAGAGGAGATATAGTGTCTGTAAAAGACTAAAAAAGGAGGAGTGTGAAAGACAGGATGAGGCAGATACATGAAGTTTCTGCACGCACACACACACACACACACACACACACACAGATCCAGAGGGCTGTGTAGCAGTAGGAGGTGTGTACTTTGTGGGCACTTAGACATCACACCTCACAAGTGTGGTGTAGTCAATGGGGATGTGTGTGTGTGTGTGTGTGTGTGTGTGAGAGAGAGAGAGGGAGAGAGGGAGAGAGGGAGAGAGAGAGAGAGAGAGAGAGAGAGAGAGAGAGAGAGAGAGAGAGAGAGAGAGAGAGAGAGAGAGAGAGAGAGCACATAAATAAGGCACTGGAACATTGCTATGAGGAGATGATTGCAGCATTTAGACCCAACAGTTACAGTGAGGTCATTGTGCATTTTAGTGCATTTTGTGAGAGTCCCGAGCATCGAAATACAGTGTGAAAGTGGGCTAACAAAGTATGCAGAGCAACAGATGGGCTACAGAGTGCTCCTGTGTGGTCAGTAGTGTTGATCAAATGAAGAGTGAGAGTAGACACAAAGGTGGCTTTAATGTTGTGGCTGATCAGTGTATATAGTAGGGAGCTTTATCCAAAGCCATGTATAAGAAACAAGCAGCGCGGCTGTGGGGTGTGTGAGACATTGGGGGAGTGTGTGGCTGTTTTAATTGGGGAGGAGCGAGAGTGTGTGTGGGGGGTTGTGGGGGGTTTGGGGGTGTTCAGGGCGTTATGACAGAGGGTCGTGCCGGATGGGGTGGGGTTTGGTCGAGGGGAAGAGGAGGGGGGTTGGGGGAGGGGGGTCGGTGGGTTACAATCTTCTGAGGCCAATTAACTTTGAATACAAAAGCAGCGACACACACTCGGCTCCTCATCCCAGCTCTTCTCTCCTGGGCACCGCGGATCAAATTAATTATAGCACTCTTCTTTCTCTCTCTCTCTCTCTCTCTCTCTCTCTCTCTCACACACACTCTTTCTGAATCTGTGTCTAACTCTGTCTCTATCTCTCTCTTCTTGTCTCTTCATCTCTCACTTTCTGTCTGTTTCTCTGTAACCTTTTCCTATCTCACTCTGCCTCTCTCTCTGTCTCTACCCACATCTCTGTATTTCTCTCTCTCTCTCTCTCTCTCTCTCTCTCTCTCTTTCTCTACATCTCTGTATTTGTCTCTCTGTATGTCTCTTTTTCTCTCTCTCTCTTTCTCACTCTGACTTTCTGTCACTCTCTGGATGTCCCTCTCTCTCTCTCTCTCTCTCTCTCTCTCTCTCTCTCTCTCTCTCTCTCTCTCTCTCTCTCTAGGTTATTAATGGGCAACTTATCCCTGTTTTGCTGGAACATTGCAGTGACGTTTTGATGGCACTCAGCCCCAAACATATTAGTGAGGTCAGGCACTGACGCTGGATCAGTTCTGATTCACAAACATCAGTCTAACTCTTCCTAAAGGTACAGGAGAGAGCTCAGTCTCTCCAGAGAACACAGTTCCACTCGTCCACATGGCAGTGTTTGGAGGGCTGTAAAAACCTACACACACATTTCTATATTTGTCTCTCTCTCTCTCTTTCTTTCTCTCTCTCGCTTGCTCTCTCTCTCGCTCTCTTTCTCTCTCTCTCTCTCTGTCTATTTCTCTACACATCTCTGTATTTATCTCTCTCTCTCTCTCTCTTTCTCTCTACAAATCTCTCTTTACTTTCTCTCTCTATATATAAATCTTTCTTACTTTCTCTCTCTCTCTCTTTCATTCTCTCTCTCTCTTTCATTCTCTCTCTCTCTCTCTCTCTCTCTCTCTCTCTCTCTCTCTCTAGGTTATTAATGGGCAACTTATCCCTGTTTTGCAGGAACATTGCAGTGATATTTTGATGGCACTCAGCCCCAAACATATTAGTGAGGTCAGGCACTGACGCTGGATCAGTTCTGATTCACAAACATCACTCTAACTCTTCCTAAAGGTACAGGAGAGAGCTCAGTCTCTCCAGAGAACACAGTTCCACTCGTCCAGATGGCAGTGTTTGGAGGGCTGTAAAAACGTACACCGAACACGGTGACCTTAGGCTCATGTGCAGCTACTCCATGAGCATCCTATATCTAGTAAGTAAGATGTATTTTACAGACTTCAAATGCTCACATGTCAATGCTAACATAACATTACAAATCCACTAGGGGCACTAGTAGATATTATCATTATCGTAGTGACGATAAGCAGCAGAAGAAAAGCAGAAGATACTGGAGTAACACTGGTGACAGACCAGAGATCAGGTTTACCCAGTCAGAGCCAAGAGGAGGAGGAGGAGAAGAGGAGATAAAAGAAGAGTTGGTGGTGGGGGTATGACTGGGGCAGGGAGAGGAGTGGTGGGAAGAATAGGATAGAAGAAAGAGAGAGAGAGAAGAGAGGAGAAAGATGAGAAAATGCAGTCCACTCCAAAACTAAGAGAGATGTTTAATTCATGCAGAGGCTGGACAGGTAAAACGTGACTAGACCAGGAATGGGGAGGAAGAAGGGGTTGAAACGTGCTCCTGAAACCTGCATCACACCACACACACACACACACACACACCACACATCAGCAGTGTTCAACTTCACGTTTGAACACACACCTCTCACTGATTCAGTAAAGATTTATTTACCGACTGATTACATTTACATTTCTGGAATTTGGCAGATGCTCTCCTCCAGCGATGCTTACAAGGTGTAATAGAGTAGAGAAGGGAGAATGCATTGTTAGGTGTCTACCCACCCAGCAAAGTCTAACTGACTCTCACGGGGTGACCACTGGTCCGGGTGTGCTACCAAAGACCCAGACTGTTGACCCTTTACTCACACTTGACCTGGTTGGAGTTGTCTTACGATTTATCAACCAAAAAACAAGTAACGATATCAGTGTCTTGTGTCCTCAGTTTTCTGAAATTCGTCTTTAAAGCGCTTGTATTATAACATATTACCCACATGTTTTATATCAAAACGTTCAGAACAATCTCAGCGCTCTCGTTAAGAGAGGCCCATGTAACCTACAGCATTTTATGAAGCGATAACCTGTCTCTAACCCTTAAATCCAGTTTTAGAACATCTTTATATTTCTTGTGAAAACATCCCTTTCCTCGTGTGGATGAAGTGTGTTGGTGATTGAAATAGTTTTATCAGAGTCTTAAAAACAAGCTAATCCACCAGTGAGACACAGTGAGAGGCAGAGGAGGCGTGTCTCAGGCTCATTCATAGGCTGGTAACTCGGGATGTACAGTATGGCGTACTGTTGCAACAAATGCGATCGAAAGAGCAGTTCCTGAACTTTCACAGAAGGTTTGAACTGTATTTCCGCGCTGTGCTATCGCTAAGATATTAATAGAAACGCCGGCGCATTCTTTGACCCCAGAGGGATAAAGAGACAGTAGGAGTAAAAAGATTAAGATTAAGAAGAATTTAAAATAACAAATGAATAAATAAATAAATAAATAAATAAATAAATAAATAAATAAACACTTCTAACCCAGTAAACAAGGAATGTCCCTGGACGTTCAAAATAGGTCTAAAAGTAGTCTGTCCGTCAAGGACATATTTTAAAAGGACGTCAATGGATGTCCAAAATCCATCTTAATAAGTTAGTTAAGTGGTGACCAATCGATAACGTCAGTGGACGTCCAAAACGCGTTTTATACAAGTAATTTATTTCGGGACCAATTAACAACGTCAGTGGACGTCCAAAATACGTCTAATAGTCGTCTTTTCAATGTCTGTGTTTGGACGTCTTTTCAACTTTCATTTTCAACCTTAAGAGAACGTTGATTAGACGGCAGTCATTACATTATTTCAACATTGAATCAACGGCTAAATGTTTACTGGGAAGTGCTGAAGTGTAAACATATTGCACTTGACCCATTAGAGGCTTAGTTAGAACTTTAGAATGTTTTCAGTTCCGTACATTCATTCATTCATTGCCTTTAAGCGTTTATCCAGTTCAGGGGCGCGGTGGGTCCGGAGCCGACCCAGAGTCACTAAGTGTGAGGCGGAAAAAGTTCAGCCCTTAAGAGGCTTCATTTAAGAGAAGCAGCCTGATCTGTGTTGTTGGATCCAATTAAAAATTTGCGAGCGAGGAAAATAATTTAGCGTGAGGAAAACCACGTCAGGCAACAAACAGTGCTCTCGCAAACAGGAAAAACTTTCCCAGAAAGAAAATACACTTTAAGTGTTAAGGGTTCTTCCTGTGCACGAGGGAACATTTCTGCTCTTGGTTTCTGATGGGGGCGTGGCCAAACCAGAGACAAAAAACACCCCAAACAAACACAGAGGGAACAGGAGACGATAACATATCTAATAAATTCAGATTCAGATTCAGATTCAGAAATACTTTATTGATCCCAGAGGGAAATTGAATTTGTTACAGTTGCAGTCGTTCATGTAAAGAATAAACACTCTAATAATAATTTTTAAAAAAGAGAAGAAATTAAAACAAAAGAGAAGTTAGCAATATGTGCACATTTACATTCGTAAAAATACAGTAAAGTGGCATTGACTGTGATAATAAACATAAAATATATCTATTTAATAAATACACACAAGCACTTGAATTAAACCTATTATAGTCTTGTTTACGCCCTGTGAAGGACTGGCGCCCTCTCCAGGGTGTGTTCCTGCCTTGCACCCAATGATTCCAGGTAGGCTCTGGACCCACTGCGACCCTGAACTGGATAAGGGTTACAGACAATGAATGAATGAATTAATAGTCTTGTTTACCACGTTCATGCGTTCACCTGTTCATTAACGGTAATAGCACGAGTATACACTCCTAATAGCGTGCAGCTGGCTGTGCAATCGGGAATAGAAACGAAGGGTTAATCAAGCTCTATTACCCAAAGCATATCATCGTAATCGAGAAAAAATTAATCACGAAAAACATCGATATCATTGTATCACCCAGCACTAGCACTTATGTCATCAAACTGTGGTTTTAATTGGAATAAAGGAGCTTTTGCGCAGCACAGTGGAGTCCAGGATTGTATTTTACGGTTTATTTGGAGTAGTTTTTTGTCACCAGTGACTCTCTGTACTCTCGTAGTTTTATTGGTAATGAGATGCAGGGAATTTCCTTCATTCCTCCTTGTCACGCACTTGTCCTGTCGTGTCTGTTGTCCCTGCCATGTGCTCACATGAGCACATGGCTCTGTTTGTTATTGTCCATGTCTCCGCCCATGTCCCGCCTTTCTTCCTCCTCCTCATCAGTGTCATTTGTAACCCTGCCCCCTCGTTATCAGTCCAGGTGTCCCTTGTCTGTGGTGTTCATTTAAGTTCCCTTGTCTCTGTGCTTCTTGGTGGGACATTCCACCTTCGTTTGGTGCTCTCCGGTCTGTCTCTCAGTCTCTCAGTCTAGGTCTTTCTTGGTCTAAGTAGTCTGTCTTTGTTTTGTAGCTTTTGGTGTAAATAAAAAGTCACTGTGTTATAGCGAGTGCGTCTGCCTCCGTCAGTCCACTCAGTCCTGACACTACTGCACATTTAAGAAGATATTTTCTGTAGTAAATAGTCAGAATATTTACAAAATATCTCCTGCAAACCCTGCCCCTCAGCAGTAGACCCTTTAGAGTAGATCAGAGTGACGGTTTGCCACTGTGTGATTGCAGTGAGTATCACACTGCACTGACACTAGTCAAATGAACCAGAATTTGGGGGTCTAACATGCCCAGGTACAGTTTGGATTGCCTACTGTAGGTACACCCTCAGAAACTCGAGAGGGACACTTCTGACAAGAGGAAGCTCCGACCTGAAGGAACAGGGCAGCCTTGTCCTTAAGAGTGGGAATGCAGGAGGCAGCAGATACAGAAGATGAATGAATTAACAACAGTTATTTGTTACTCAGTCTTTATTAGCCACCTTTTTTCCTCATATCCCTGCAATGTCATTTTAACACTAATGTTTCAGTTCTGGGTTTTAATGAAACATCTGTGACCTGTTTCATCTCAGCGTTCTCCCCCTGTGTTAACAGCCCTGTTCAGAATGCCCGCTTTCAGCGCCTGTTCCTTTAAATGATAATGAGTCGTTCGCTGTTCACCCCGACCCCGAGCGCACAGCAGTGAGGAGCGAGGAGCAGAAGCTCTGGTTTTTAGCCTCAGAGAGACTCAGACGAGGGGCAGGGCAGTTATAAATCTCTGTGCCCGAATTGGAGCAGATTTTCCCATGTTTAGAGACTTGTAGATCACAAATACTTGTCTTTTTAATGCGTGACATCACACGATATTTACGAAGCGTATTGGCAGTGATTATGTTCCAAAATGTTTTGAAAGGCCAACTTGAGTTTGGTTAAATTTGGTTTAAAAACAGACGTCCGTCCGAGGCTAAATATGGACCAAATCAGACTAAAGAAGACTAAAGAAGGCGCAGGTTTCAACATCAACAACATCTTTATGACGTCCTTCACTGGAAACGATTCCACACATTTAATGCCACATGACTCGGGGGTTCCTGGAGTCAACTCTTACTCTCGACTCCTGCTGCTGGAGTTGACAAAATCACCACCTCAACTCAACTCCACTTCACTACAGACACGGTTTACTCACTTTTAACATTTGGAGACTCTGAATTACTCGCCTAGAGTCAATTTTCCAATCAACCGATCAGATTATGTTTCCCTGCCATGGCCCGGTCACTGGAGAGAGTCAGAGGGACGTGAGACGGAAGACAGGAGGCTCACTCCAAAATGAAGAAGAATGCAGAAAAGATTCACAGCCAAGAGAAATGTAGTCGTTCACAACTCTGTTTGACCTTTTTCTAAAATAACTGCTGGCTATAAGACGTTTGGTAGCACTTTGTGATAAAACCACACCTGTAAAGGTTTACATATCATTTAGTATCTGTTTATTAATTGTAATTAATTTTGTTGTTAATAGAAATAGTCATTAATGATCAGTTATAACACACAGATAAAAAGAGCTGTGACCTGGAGTTTGCCAAATAGTGAACCCACATCCATCTGCACTGGTATCCCTCAGATCTGGATAAATAACTGTTAGATTACTCAATTGTTAATATAATCGCCAACAAGTATCACAGATTTGATTTGACTAAACGAGTGTGACAGGGAGGGGTTTCCGTTATTATGTCGCCTGTATGAGATTGTTTTCTGCTCCCTCCCTCCCCCCCAACCCCCAAACTCTTTTTCCCACATTAATATTGAGCATTTCCCCCCATTCAGAGTTATGAGCTTTCGTGGATGTTGTGACAGAGGGGTTCACCTTCACTGCTGACAACTACCATCTCTCTCTCTCTCTCTCTCTCTCTCTCTCTCTCTCTCTCTCTCGTTGTCTAGCACTTGTATCCCCTCTTTGTCCCTCCTCTCTCTGTATCTCTCCTCAACCGTCTCTCACTCTTTCCCTCCTTCTCCCTCTCTCTTACTTTCTGCCTCTCTCTCTCTCTCTCTCTCTCTCTCTCTCTCTCTCTCTCTCTCTCTCTCTCCTGCTCTCATTGTGAATGCAGCCTGCGTCCTCCTCTCGCTTTCGGCTCATGGACGGCGGCTCTGGACAAGAAAAATGACGGCCCCGGCGCAATCTCATTTTCGGAGGGGCTGCAAGTCAGCCAGGAAATGGCTATTATTCCATCGACACTGTCGGTATTAAGTTATTTCCCTCTCTAAATACGGCGGCGTTCATGAATATCTATTGAGTTCCAGGTGCGGACGATGGAGCCTTTTTTCTCCCACCACCAACACCCCTCTAAAACCTCCATCACACACACACACACATACACCACACACACACACATTCCCCACCAAACCATGTGTCTCTCTCACGGATGATTGCGGCCCCCGTTTTCCCACTCACCCCCACACCCCCACCCCTCCATCCTTTCTCCTGAGATTGAAGCGAAAGACAATAGTATTGGAAATTGCCTAATAAATCCTCTGAGAGAAGAGGGGATGGATGGAGTGATAGTGGAGGGCGAAGGGCCTCCGTTCCTGTGGCCCCACCGGCTCTTTCCTTGAAAAGAAATAAAAAATGCTCCCCTTTTCTTTGGTGGGTTGGGTGGTCTCCACCTGTTTTAGGTCGGCGCCACCTTAAAAAGGGACAAGGCTGTGCTTTAAGTGTGAATTTTTGGCAGCACTCCAGTGCAGGAGGAGGAGGAGTGGAGCTACACACTGTCAGCAAAGGAGCATCAATAATTTAGGTAAATAAGATCGTAAATAAGAAGCTCTCGCTGAGGAAGAGCGATGGCGAGAGGAGAGATGAGTGAGGGAGACAAGAGAAGGGGGTGGGCGAGGGAGGGAAGGAAGCAGATAGACAAAGGGCAAGGATGATTCAGCTCTGTTTTCCAATGCACGATCAAGACAGTAAATATTTTACACGTCCAAACCTTTGTAGACCCCCCATTACAATGAGGGAAATGCAGCCTAAAGTCACCATGCTCAATGCCAAGTGTCAGCTAGAGGGGCCTTGGGCCATGGAGCAGTGGAGCTTTAAGATATGAATGTACAAAATACAAAATGTGACACGCGAGAGGAAAAGTGCACAGACTTCCATTCACTTTGTTGAGGCTGTTTCCTCTTCATTTGTTGCTTTCAAGTCGGTATGTGCTGGAAACCTGCCTAATGTGTTTACGGTGCCCCTGTAAATGGGTAAAACAAAAAGAAAGTGTCTTAGTCCAGTATGCTAGGTGTCCTCTCTCTCTCTGCTCATAGCATCTGGCCTTTTTTAGACAATGGAGAGACCTCCAAACGTTGAAAAGCATGAACAAAGATGAGGATGTTGCTCTATCCTTGCCCCATAGGTGGGTAATATTGACTTATTTTTGCTGTTTCAGATCACTTAAGGTGGAAATGTCTCCAGACTCAGGAGATGGCTAACTGCATTAGCGACAGTGCTACAAAACTATACAACTCAAGTTACACATGTGTTTCTGTAGAAATTCTGTAGAAAAGGTGAACAAAAGCAGACAATTTAAACTTCGGACACATACAAACAACAGTCGATTTTTTCCACCCAACATTCCACCTTAAAAAACGCTGAGTTCCTGAACATAAACAAACCAGAGAGAACAGCATTCCCCCGCACTCATAGACAATCTCTTTAACTTTTCAATACGTACTACTAGTCTAACACTAATCCTGACATAATGATTTACGTTGTGCAAAACTTTTGGTCCCCACAGTGTGATATATTCCTAACACACATGTTTATATATGTATTCATTAACTGTAAGCGTGTATCCAGTTCAGGGTTGTAGTGAGTCCGGAGCCTACCTGCAATCATTGGGCACAAGGCAGGAACACACCCTGGAGGGGGCGCCAGTCCTTCACGGGGCAACACACACACACACGGACACACACACACTTTCACTCACACACAAGTGGAAACCCATGCAGACACAGGGAGAACTCTCTCTCTCTCACACACACACACACTCTCTCTTACTTTTTAAATATATATGTATATATAATTTTGGCAGATCTGCTTATTCATGACACACACACACACACTAGTTACTAGAGGCAGTAAATACACAAACAAACAACTTGAGCTGTCATGAGCTTAATCTCTTGTGCATCCACTTCAGTCGTGGATGTTGAAGGAGGAGACAGTGCTGTTCTCTTTCTTCTATTGTCAGAAGAAAGAACAATCAAAAGTATATGTCCTTAATATCTCTGTAGTTTCTCAGTCAGTAGCCATTTCTCACTACGTGCTCTTGTCTGTACTTGTGTCCTCGTGTTCTTGGGACACGTCATCAGTCTCAGCCCAAGTTCCTGTTCCATTTAAAAGTCCACATCTACCCAAGTTCAGTTCGAATACCCGTGTTCGTGGTCTTGCTCCGCCCGTACGATCGAGGAGGCACTGGGACGTGACTTCTGTAGACTTCAGGGTCAGATATCCACACTAACCTCAGCGCCACGGAGAGGGTGACTCATCAAGTACGGCACCGTTCCAATTACATAACGACCAGAGCATCCTCAGGAGTGAGCACTCACCAGTCGAACTCAACAAGTTTGTACCACCAAGTACGGCAGTTCGGACTTGACGTCCTTTGTACTGAGAAACAGCCAATGAGCTCAGATGGAAAAATCAGGGAGACTTAAGTCTCCTGCTGCTCAAATGTGTCTCCTGAGATAAAGACATCTGAAATCTCACGTGTCTCCTGTTGAGTTTCAGTGGAGAGCTCAGTAAAGTTACAAAACAGTGCTCAGAACTAAACTCTACTCTCCGCTGTATCTCATCGCTGTCTCATTTTTGTTCTCCTAAGGATTTTCAGGAGAATAACTGTTATGTCTCTCGACCTGTTACAGAGCAACCTATGAGCGGTAAGGTTTTCCTCTTTCCCCTCTTTCTGGCTGGTCCTGGAACTCAAACTAGCACACCAAGCCAACCTTTAGACCACGTCTCCCATGCTGGAGTACATCCAGAGTCCAACAGTACCTGACCTCATCGCTGCTTTTGTAGCTGAATGCCACCAAATCCTCCCAGCAATGTTCCAACATGCCGTGTAAAGAACCAGAAGAGTGGAAGCTGTTTTTAAGGCAAAGGTGGGGGACAAACCCCCAGCTAATGCCCTTGATTACAGCAGACGTGTTGGAGAAGCTGATGTATGATTGTCCTACAGAGCGTCTGCCGTCATCTTCTCGGTCCTGAGGTAGACGTGTGGATGGAAGATAAAAAGCTCCAGATCCGGAAAGCAGGACTGTTGTTCTAATGAGGCATGTACTGATCCGCTCATTTCCTTCATCTTTAGCCGTGTACTCTGCGATTAGCATCCCTAGCGCCGCTGTCACGGGAGAACCTTTTAACCCTGCGTTTCTTCTAACAAATTCAAAGCTGCTATTTCTCTTCACGCCCTCTGGGCATTTTCTTACACTTCTGTGAGCTACAAAGTCAAACTCCTGTACGTTTCCCGGTGATTTGGCCAACTGTAGAGTGAATATAAATATCTCCCTCTCTGAAGGGGCTGTGCTTTTGAAGGGAGAGCCCCCCCACCTCACACACACACACACACACACACACACACTCACCGATGTGGAAATAGTGTAAAATGACATTAGTGTGCTGTAAAATCATCAACTGCAGTGCTGCAGAAGGATTCAGTGTCTGAATTTTGTAGATCTAGGGTTGCACCGATATGTCAAATCTGGGCCGATGCTGATATCTGATATTATTGATGTACATATCTGTCAATGTCGATACTGATATTTGTAACACATTTTAGTGCTCAACCAACCGTACATAAATAATAAAATAAGAGGTGTACCCCGATAAAATTGTTGACCACATTTATTTAGCAAACTGGTCTTTACATAGGTGTGTCACAACTTTTAAACTCTCTTTCTTAAATAAACAAGTTAAATAAAATAATAGATCTACTTAAACTAATAATAATGATAATAAATAATCAACGTGGGCCGGCACGGTGGCGCAGCAGGTTAGTGTCGCTGTCACACAGCTCCAGGAACCTGGAGGTTGTGGGTTCAATTCCCGCTCTCGGTGACTGTCTGTGAGGAGTGTGGTGTGTTCTCTTTGTGTCGGCATCGGTTTCCTCCAGGGTGACTGTCTGTGAGGAGTGTGGTGTGTTCTCTTTGTGTCTGCGTGGGTTTCCTCCGGGTGACTGTCTGTGAGGAGTGTGGTGTGTTCTCCCTGTGTCTGCGTGGGTTTCCTCCGGGTGACTGTCTGTGAGGAGTGTAGTGTGTTCTCTCTGTGTCTGCGTGGGTTTCCTCCGGGTGACTGTCTGTGAGGAATGTAGTGTGTTCTCTCTGTGTCTGCGTGGGTTTCCTCCAGGTGACGGTCTGTGAGGAGTGTGGTGTGTTCTCTTTGTGTCGGCATCAGTTTCCTCTGGGTGACTCTCTGTGAGGAGTGTGGTGTGTTCTCCCTGTGTCTGCGTGGGTTTCCTCCGGGTGACTGTCTGTGAGGAGTGTGGTGTGTTCTCTCTGTGTCTGCGTGGGTTTCCTCCAGGTGACTGTCTGTGAGGAGTGTGGTGTGTTCTCTCTGTGTCTGCGTGGGTTTCCTCTGGGTGACTGTCTGTGAGGAGTGTAGTGTGTTCTCTCTGTGTCTGCGTGGGTTTCCTCCGGATGCTCCGGTTTCCACCCACAGTCCAAAAACACACATTGGTAGGTGGATTGGTGACTCAAAAGTGTCCGTAGGTGTGTGTGTCTGCTTTGCCCTGTGAAGGACTGGCGCCCCCTCCAGGGTGTGTTCCCACCTTGCGCCCAATGATTCCAGGTAGGCTCTGGACCCACCGCAACCCTGAACTGGAAAAGGTTTACAGATAATGAATGAATGAATGAATAATCAATGTTAGCTTAAAGTTAAGAATTAAACACAAATAAATCCCAGTGGCTCTTTAGCTGTGTAAATATTCAACAGTGACACAGAAATAAGAGCTTGAGCTCTGCCTTTATGCTTCTTCACTCTTCACAGAGGGGGAACAATCTGAGTCATTTTATTTCTACACATTCATGAGCCTATTTTGTCATTTGTTTATTTGTTTGTTTGTTTTTTCATCAAGAACAAAAGCATCTTCCAGTCTTCTTCCGGCACAAAATAAATGTGTCAGCAATCATCGGCTTAAAATATCAGTCAAATAAAAGCATTGGGTCAATATCAAAATTATTTAAAGATAGTAGTTATCACCGATACTGATATCATTCCGATATCATCGTGTGTCATTGGGTAGATTACAAACCTTTGGATTTTAAAGAGGAATTTAAAATGATAAAGGAGCACTAGGTAGTATTTTTACCTGAAATTACAGATTCAGACTCATAGTGATGCTCCACTGAGCTGTAATAGCGAGATAAGAACCTCTGTCATTACTGCCCTGGGCTCAGAACTGCAGAAACTGCACTATGTAACATTTGGAGTAAGGTAGTCATTTTTTTGTTTGTAAATCGCTAAGTTTAATCGTTAGTAGTGGATCTGTGACCAATTTCTAACCAATTAAAAAGTATAAATAATAAGCGTCATGAAATGTTATTTGTTCTGGGAGAGTCATAGTGTTAAACAACAGGCGCAGCTATCCAGCTAATCCGGTCAGACTGATGATTTACTCTGTGTAGCGAGGTCACTAGAGAGAGTGAGAGGGATGCAAGAGTGAAGGCTTTATACTAAAGGTTTTATACCCGGTTTTCTGACATTAGGCTTTGCCCACTGTGAGCTTAAGCTCATGTGCAGCTGCTTTAAGGAGGTTTATACCAGGTCAAGCGTGCACAACTGAACATCTGTATCCACCATCAGGCACACTTGTTATAACACTTGGACATACAGCGTACGTGTTGTAAAGATGTGGATACTGATACTGGAATTTTCCGTGACCGGCCGAGTGTGAGAGGGTGACTGGACTCTACGAGACGTTTGTTTTTATTCCGAGGAATTCCCCGGCGCCCCCGCCCTCGCTCCACACAGAGCGTGAGCCCAGAGGAAAGTCTAGCCCTGCCTGTGGCAGGAACTGAGGTCATTCCCACCCTCAAAAGGGTCCATTCTCCCTCACCTTGGCCATAAGAGACCCCCTCCCTCTCGGCTGGACCCTGCCCAGACTGTGGTCAAGCGTGACGGCTAACTCTCCGGCTCATTTACTAAACACACAGTGGTGTTCGCATTGTGTGTGAACGTTCCTTCAGAGCACGGCTATGTGTTCACAGCTGCTCTGGAAGAGGAGGCCTTCGTTTTTATCATTCCACCGCTGACACGCAAAACAACCCTGAGGTCTAATTCTGAGCTGCCCTTTAGTGGAGCGTGGTTATTGGTGTAGAGCAGGGGTCACGAACACACCGCCCTCCCGCGGTCCGGGTCCAGACCCAGACGCTATCCTGTCTGGACATGGACCTGTAACTGATAAACCACTAAGAGCTGTTTAGTTGTGAACAGAGTGTGTGTCTGAAGTGGTGTGACTCTTCTAGTTGTTACGGTGCAGGTTTAGCGCTCCAGGAAACTCACAGGCCAATCACATGTGTTTCTGCATATCACACGTGAGGCTCCTCAGCCAATCAGATCTGTGCATTATGATGAGCGCTGTGACTCCACTGAGTGACACACACAGGGCTAGGTCCAGACACCGCTGTCCTGGGGCCAGTAAAAACAGCCTGAGGGATGTGATCAAAGCTCTTTTGGGACACTTTCAGGACAACAGTTGTGTGACTTACAACCAGAAACTTTAGAAATAAGGGAAGAATTACAGATTGAAATTCTCTTGACGCTGAACATGGATTCTGTTTACGGATAAAGTTCCATCCTTCAACATAAAGAGCCAATCAGCTTGCAGTTACCAGATACTGTCCCGCCCTTCAGCAGTAAGAGCCAATAAGATTGCTGCAAAAGTCATTAGGGCCTTTATTTAAAATAAGCTATTTTTTTTTCAAAATCATTGTTTTATTTGTAAATTTTACTTGAAATGAGAAAATGACATTTTATTTAGAGCGTTTGTTGTCTATAATATTTATAAATCTTGTTGAAATTTATTGAAATTTAATGAAAATGTAATTTGGTTTGACATTCAGTTGTTAACGACATAAAATGTTGCTACAACTCCAAGGCTACTGTAATGTACAGGATACAGCACTGATCACATGCAGCTTATACATTACGTCCTGGACCCTGGCTTGAGAATGTTCTGTAACTGGACCTTAATGAAGGTGCTGTAGAGCCTGATCTAATCTAATCTCATCTTTTGTTAGCCACCTCTCAATGTGTTCTTCAGTGGCCAAGAACCTCCACAGAGCAGTTGTGATGTGGTGGTGGATCACCCTCAGCGCTGCAGTGACACTGACGTGGTGGTGGTGGTGTGTTAGTGTGTGTGGCGCTGGAATGCATGGATCAGACACAGCAGTGAACAGTGGAGCTGAAAAAAATGGTTAGAGTGCGTTAACATGCAGTTAATAATCGGATAACTGCACGACATCAGTTTGTGTGGAATCAGATCAATGTGTTTACATGCATTTGGGAAATCATTCATTCATTTGTTGTCTGTAAGAATGAGATTAGACTAGACCAAGCTCGACACCAAATACCATGCTCTACTAAAGGGTAAGGACCACTACAGACCACTGATGAAAGACTGGAGGACGACCGATACACACTGTGCAGCGACAGATGAGCTACTGTCTCTGACTTTACATCTACAAGGTGGACCAACGAGGGAGGAGTGTCTCACAGAGTGGACAGTGAATGGACACAGGGTTTAAAAACTCCAGCAGCGAGCGCTGTGTCTGATCCACTCTTGTTATCAGTGTCACTGCGGTGCTGAGAATAACGCACCACCCGTAATCATACCTGCTCTGTGGGGGTACTATGGGGGTCCTGGGCATTGAAGAACAGGGTGAAAGAGGGTATGAAAGCATGCAGAGCAGCAGAGAACTACAAAGTGCTTTTGTAAGGTCACTGGGACTGTGAGAGTGGACAGTGAACGTAGGAACAACGAGGTGACTTAATTCACCATTGTTTTTCTTGTGAAATTCCCTATAAGTTTGATGTGTCACATGACACCCTTCCCATTGAAAAAACAAAAGTTGGATCCAAAATGGCCGACTTCAAAATGGCCGCAATGTCCCCACCCATCTAGAAAAGTTTCCCCCCGCCCATATACTAATGTGCTATAACAGGAAGTTAATATCACCAACCATTCCCATTTTATTAAGGTGTATCCATATAAATGGCCCACTCTGTACATTGTAGTTCTATGTTTCAGATTTTAAAACATAGCAGCTGAGCTGTAAGCGAACCTGAGGGTTTCAACCATTGGCGTATCTGTGTTTTTGGGGTATACCTCACCCTCCTATAAATTCCTGGTATTAATTATGCCTTTTGGACATATGAACTCAGAGAATCAGGTGCGGACAATTTCTGGAGTCAGATGCGATCTCACAGCTGGAATTACTCTGCGTGGTTCAGGCGTGGAGTGAATTCACTGTGAATTAGCAGCTCTATTAACACAGAGGCTCACTCAGACATTACCAGTTATTTTTACTTAGGGACTGGCAGGATATAGTCCGAGTAATGTCCGGTACAACTGTTACAGCCATTTGCGTTCACACATACAGCTCCTGTACGGAAACATTATCAATAAGTTTAAATCCCCCTCCCCTAAATGAGCTCTTTTCCTACTTGAGTTTAAATGCCCCTTGATCCCTGATTGATATTAATTTGTCCACTACGAGGGCTGATGTCTTTCCTCCTTCCCTGCTGAATCTGCTTCTAGCGGCCGTTGATCTCAGCTTCATAACCTTCCAGTGTAGAGGACTTGGGAGCATCAGGTAGAAGCCTTTAAATTGGATCTTGATTTTTGGGCAGAACCAGCGCTTTAATCTAATATTTAATCCCCGGCCTGTGTAGTTTAATGCCAGCACCACATGCTGAGCATTTGCCCGAAACCACGGCACTCGAACCTGCCGCTCAGTGCCAGTCCCACCTGCTGTGCAGCTGGCATGCTCACTCCACCACATCGCTGCCTGGTACAGGCTGAAGGATGAGAGCGCTAATAAGAAGTGGCACAAGGATCAGGCTGGTTAGGACGACATTAAAAGGGCAGCAGAGAGACAGCGTGGAGAGTCAGGAGAAGGGCAGGAGAAGGGCAGGGGGAGGCAGGACCAGGTGCAGAGGTTCAGGGCATTGGACAGTTCCCCTGTTGGGCGTTTGGGGGAAATTATAGTCATCACAGAGTAAAGCAGGATCAAGGGAAGAGCACTTGGCTGCTTTCTGAGCTTATTAGTGATGATGCCACATTATAATCACTCACCGTCAAACTCATTATCTCATGAAATGCTTTTGTGGTCATCGTACGCTCCAGTAACGTTGATGGAAATTACGGTTACTGTTAGAACAAGACTTCATAACTCATGCGAGGTCTGGGGGACTATAGGGGACTGAAAATATATTCTTAACTTTGAACCAAAGTTAAAGGACGGGGGATTAATTTCAAGCAGGTCCTAAGCATTGGCCCAATCTTTTGGCGATCGCTTGTTGAGGATCAGTCCTCGAGATCACAGTTTTCTTCTATGTTTCTGGGTGGGTCACACAAGCTGTGTCTGTGACTGTATCTGATTTGACAGATCTGGATAGTTAGTGTTCTCCTCCAAGCGTGTTGAGCTGTGGATGGTTTCACATGTCTCAGTGGAATATCTGCTCCTCACGTCGTCAAAGTGTGTGATATACAGTACTGTGCAGACGTCTTAGGCCCTTAAGATAATGATATATATTTAAACTAATGCCTCTCAGAGAGCGTGGGGCTGGTATATAGTTATATATAATCACAGTAAATACGAACTAATAATAATATAAAACACATATATATATTGTTCTCTATAAAGTAGTAGGTGAGAGTGAGTTTAAAGAACAATGTTTTGTTCAGATTCTCCTTGATTTGTACAAATTTGTTAAATCCACAGCACACATTATTTAAAAGCATTATTTATCATTGACCGCTAAAACTAGGCACTGGATGATCACCTCAAATAATACAGACTCCACGAGGAGAGATTTGGACAAAGTTAAACAACACAGTCACACTGTCACGCCCTTGTTCTGTCTTGTCTGTTGTCCCTGCCATGTGCTCTCTTAGCATATGGCTCTGTTTATTATTGTCCATGTCTCCGCCTTTGTTCCTTCTCCTCGTCCGTGTCTCATTTGTAACCCTGCCCCCTCGTTATCTGTTTCAGGTGTCCCTTGTCTGTGTGGTGTATTTAAGTTCCCTTGTCTCTCTTCCTTGTGTTTGACATTCCAAGTTTGTCTGTCTGTTTTGTTGGTTCTTTTATTTGGTTCACCTCCCTGTGTATTTGTCTGGTCTGTCTGTTTCTCCGATGTGCTTTGTGTTCCCATTAGGTTTGTCTGTTTTATCTTTCTGTTTAGGTTTGTTTGTTTAGTTCTTCTTATACAGGTATTTGTTTAGCTCTCCTCGTCTAGGTCTATGTTTAGCTCTCTGTCTGGTTTTTGTCTGTTTAGCTCTATGTTCAGTTCTCTGTATAAGCTCTATTTCTCAAGGTTTGTCTCTTTAGCTTTCTCTGTCTGTCTAGTTCCCTCTGTTTAGTCTGTATTTGTCTCTTTAGTCTAGGTCTCTGTTTAAGTCTTTCTGTCCAAGTCTCCCTGTCTAGGTCTTTGTCTAAGTATGCTGTTGTGTCATCCAAGTCTGTCTGTTTTTGCATTATCTTTTGTTTAAATAAAAGTCTGTGTTATTAGCAAGTGCGTCAGTCCGCGCGTTCCTGACACACACAGAGGATCACACTGGAGTGATGATTTGGGTTTATTGTAATGTTGGGTTTTGTTTGTTTGTTTTAGATAAATAGCTTTTTAAATCTCATAATCTCTGTTGCCTAAAACTTTTGTACACACAGCAAACTCACCAGTCTTAAATCAACACTGTTAGTGTTAACTTAACACTGAGAGTGTTAAATTATTACACCAACAGTGTTAATTTAACACTAACAGTGTTTATTTAAGACCGGTGAATTTGCCGTGCAGTATATATACATAGTTTGTGTGTGTGCTTCCCCATTTAGAGTTGCTTAGGGAAGTTCTCATCCAAGCTTTGCAGTGAAAAGAGGGCCTCTAGAGGGAAGCTGGGGGACAGGAATCAGAACAACAAATTCCAGCTTGAGGCACCGAACAAGCAGCTGGAAGCAATGGTGCTGTTTTTAGCGCAGCCACAAACTATTGGGTGTGAAAACAAATCTGTTAAGTAAGTTTAGTTGGGTTTTTTTTATTCATTGTTCTGCTGTCATCTGTTTGTGGAAGCAGGTGGCACGGTGGTGCAGCAGGTTAGTGTCACTACCACACAGCTCCAGAGACCTGGAGATTGTTACACTCTGGGTGACTGTCTGTGAGGAGTGTGATGTGTTCTCCCTGTGTCTGCGTGGGTTTCCTCCGGGTGACTGTCTGTGAGGAGTGTGGTGTGTTCTCTCTGTGTCTGCGTGGGTTTCCTCCGGGTGACTGTCTGTGAGGAGTGTGGTGTTCTTGAGGAGTGCTCCGGTTCTTTCCCACAGTCCAAAAACACACGTTGGTAGGTGGATTGGAAGCTCAAGTGTCCGTGGGTGTGAGTGAATATGTGGGTGTGTGTGTGTCACCCTGTTAAGGACTAGCGCCCCCTCCAGGGTGTGTTCCTGCCTTGCACCCAGTGTTTCCGGGTAGGCTCCAGACCCTGAACTAGATATAAAATAAATCAGAGTTAAATAAAAATTAATTTATTTGTATCACACCTTTCATACATAAATACAGCTCAAAGTGTTTACAGAAAATCTGTAAAACAATAATAATAAAACAAAAATAATAATAAAAGGTAAACAATAAAGGTAGTTCAACGTAAGAAAAAAAACATGTTTACAAATTATTAAAAAATAATTTAAAAATAAAAGCTTTAAACACTTTAAAGGTTCTCCTGAGCTAACCTGAAGTGCTATGGTCCAGGCTTGTTCACAGAAAACCCAACTGGGTGTAGACTTTATTAACCGTGGTCTGAGAAAGTGTCAGTTGTGTACGTGATCAGATCATTCTCTGAACTTTCTCTATTTAGGACTTTTTTCACGAGTACGCTAAACTCATCACATATGCTCATCCATATTTGTATCCTTTTGAATAACGCCCCTGTTATGAACGTAAGGTTAAACAAGGCTCTGTGCTCAGACCTGAATATCTATCATCCTCAACTGCGATGGTGCTGTAACTCGCTTCAGTGAACTTTAGGGGAAACAGGCCTCAGCTTAGGTTTGAGTCCAGGACCACAGCACTATGTTCAAAAACATAAACACAGAAGGCTGGGAACACTTCTCCGTTCACGCCGCTCATGTGACAAATCAGCGTCGAAGCGAAGTATTTATGGGGATTCCTGAGCGCATTTGTGGTTTCACTAAGAGTTCTAGGTCATCTGTGTCACTGTTCTCCTCCTCTGTCGTTCTACATTTCTTCCTAATCGACCTTTCCCAATCCTTCTGCTCTGAGCCAGTTCTGAGAGTCGTCCAATTGGCTCAGGCTTTTTTTTTTTTTTAACCTCTGTGTGTTTGGACTTGTTTTCATACATTATCAGGATTTTATAGGCCCTGGTTTTGTTGTAAATTCAAAAAGCAGGGGATATTTAGTATTTTAGGAGCAGCAAATTCTTCCCCCTGTTCTTCAGTGCTCAGGACCCCCACAGAGCAGGTGTGATGTGGTGGTGGATCATTCTCAGCGCTGCAGTGACACTGACGTGGTGGTGGTGTGTTAGTGTGTGTTGTGCTGGTGTAGAGTGGATCAGACACAGCAGTAGGAGCTGGAGTTTTTAAACCCTGTGTCCACTCTCTGAGACACTCCTCCCTCGTTGGTCCACCTTGTAGATGTAGAGTCAGAGACAGTAGCTCATCTGTCGCTCCACAGTGTCATTCGTCTTCTAGTCTTTCACCAATGGGCTACAGGACGTGTGCACAGGGTTTAAAACTCCAGCAGCACTGCTGTGTCTGATCCACTCTACACCAGCACAACACACACTAACACACCACCACCACGTCAGTGTCACTGCAGCGCTGAGAATGATCCACCACCACATCACACCTGCTCTGTGGGGATCCTGTGATGGTCCTGAGCATTGAGGAACAGAATGAACAGAATTAAAGGGAGTATGAATGAAACAGATGAACTGATAAAGTAGTGCTTTAGCTGATCTGTGTACACTAAACTTTGGAATATATCTGTGAGGATATTACTGAATTCTAAAGGTGCACTAACATTGCTTTTCAATAGAAAACATGTCGCTAGATCAGAGACGTCCAGCTCTTCACATATAACTCTACAAAGCCCTCATATCTCCACTGTTGTTTGACATTTTTGGTTGTTTACACTAGAGGTCCAAAGTTATTTCAAAAGAAACCACATTACATTAACTTCCACTGTTAGTTCCACTGTTCCAATCACGACAATATGGGGCATGTGTGGGTGTGTGTGTGACCCCACGTCCCATTGCTGTAGGAAAACCAGTGTGTGTGAGTGTGAGAGACACAGTTGTGTTTGTGTGTGGTTGCCAGGCGTTGTTTGGTCGAGCGATACGGAGGCCAGGTTGCAGGGGATTATGGGACTGAGCTCTGGTGCACAGATAGCACTCTGGGGATGCTGTGGTGTTGGCTCTTCAATGTGTTTACATTGTAATTAAGGCCTAAATGGCCCGTTTAGACTCAAACCCCCCTCCTGTCTTTGGGCCAAAGATCCTTCACCCCTCCTCCTGGAGATCCACCCCTCCAAGTTCACACACACACACACACACACACACACATAGTTTCTTCCAGAAAAAAAAGTACTCGTTGTTCATCAGCTGTCCTTTGCCCTTGCTGTGACATTCACGTCTGGAAACAGCTTCTTGATTCATCGTTTGTGTGTGTGTGTGTGTGTGTGTACCAAGAATATATCCCATTATGGGGACTCATTTTCCACAATGTAAACTGTAAATATAAATTTTAAGGTGAAGACATGTTTTAAGGTTGGGTTAAGGTTAATTTTACAGTTAGGGCTAAGTTAGTAGCTCTTATGGCAATGTTAATTACATTATATTAATGGTCAATGTAATACCTATGTAAGTCTAGGTAATGTCCCCACAATTCACAGATACAAGATTGTGTGTGTATGTGTGGTGTCAATTAGCCATATTGTGGTCCAGTAAAAAACCATAATGCAGGAAACCGCAGAGATTTGCATGTTTGTCCGTGAAGCACACCTGTCTGTTTGTGTCGCTGCACCTGGCCTGGCCTCAGGAGGAAGAGGAGCAGCCGGAACAGAAGAAACCCACCTGTTAGCCGGCCTGCTAGCCATTACCCATCACCCCCCGTTCTCTTCCTCCTCCCTCTCCTCTTTCCTGAGGGACGGAGTGTCCAGAAGGCCTCGCAGCCGCCCATCCCTCTGCCGTCCCACTGAGGAACCTGTGCTGACAGTTCACATTGAAGTGGGGTTTAGTGACAGAGCCGGGGCCGATGGAGGGACTGCGGAGGATCTCGTCAGGTTCAAGCATATGTTAGCGCTAAAGTTCAGTTCTCTATAAAAAACACAATAGATAAGAGGAGTGAGGAGGGCTGTGTGTTCTCACTGTGTCTGTGTGGGTTTCCTCTGAGTGCTCCGGTTACTTCAAACAGTCCAAACACACATTGGTTAGGTGGAGTGACTGGGTGAGTGTGTGAACCTGTCCACAGGTGGGTGTGTGTGTGTGTGTGTGTGTGCTACCAGTCTGCAGTGATATCAGAGGAGCTGATGGGCTTTAACATAATTAAATTTAGGGCGTCACACATCTTCTGAACAGTTCCACAATCCTATATTATCAACCACTACTAACTCTCTGTGAAATTTCCAGTTCCCTGTTAAAGCAACAATATGTAATATTTTTACTTTAAGTTACAATTTCAAAAATCAATGCAATGCTTCACTGACATGTAACGGAGAATAGGGACTCTTTTGTTGCTAGTTCAACACTGCAGAAACTGCACTATGCATCTCTTGGAGAAGGGTAGAAAACAACCCCCTATCATGCCCCTCTCCACTGATTTCAGTACATTTCTTTAAATTTAAAATCTTACCTAGTGTGCCTTTAAATGCTACAGTAGCCACAGGCGCTAGAATGTAATTGTTTCACCATTTAAGGTGGAACTGGATATCTCTCCTGAATGAGCACCATCAAATCCTTACAGAAATGTAGTGTACAGCCCCCCTTCTAGAGCCATAGAGAATATAATAAAGAGTTGGTTTATTAAGAAGCACATGTCCTTGTAAATGCTAATAAACAAGAAGCAGGACTCTGTCGAATGTCTTTCTCAGGAAACATCTGGATCGCCAGAAAGAACTCACTGTCACTGCCTCGCTCTTCCTGTCCTCTCTTCTTCTTCTCCCTATCTCTCTTTCATCCTTTGTTCACAAACCATGCACCGCTCGTGTCCACTTCCCTCGGGGTGGGGGAGGATAGGACAGAGAACTGAATGTTTTCAGGCTTTTTGTTGTTGTTGTTATTGTTCTTCTTCTTCTTTTGTCTATTTTTTCCACCTGGTTTCAGCGCTGTGGTGCTTGTAGCTAATTACCTGCTATTTTCTCCCTGTCTGTAGACCCTCTGTGTGATTTCCAAGCATACGCATGCGCGCAGACACACACACACACACACACAATGACAGTGCCCTCTCTTTTCCTCTTCACACATACACACACACACACACACACACACACACACACACACACACACACACACACACACACACACACAGCTTCTTGTCTTATTCCTCCTCCTCCAGTGTGATCACACTCGAGCTGTATCTGTGACAGCACTGAGGGTGAGGGAGAAATCCAAAGGAGGTGGAGGTATGAACAGACAGGTGTGTATTAATGAGAGAGAGAGAGAGAGAGAGAGAGAGAGAGAGAGAGAGAGAGAGAGAGAGGTTGTAGTCTCTTCATGATTTTTCAGTTTCTATGTACAAACACATGGAAAAACGCAGCCATTATCTTTTATCCGATACACTAATTTCAACAGACTGGACATTTCAGAATCAATGCTACATTAGCAGCAGTTAAAGTTATCACCTGGTGATTTATAACTATGGTTTTTATGCAGTGTAATTGTTGGTGGCACAGTGGAGCACACAGGGACAACACACCACACTCCTCACAGACAGTCACCCGGAGAAAACCCACGCAGACACAGGGAGAACACACCACACTCCTCACAGACAGTCACCCGGAGGAAAGCCACGCAGACACAGGGACAACACACCACACTCCTCACAGACAGTCACCCGGAGGAAACCCACACAGACACAGGGAGAACACACCACACTCCTCACAGACAGTCACCCGGAGGAAACCCACGCAGACACAGGGAGAACACACCACACTCCTCACAGACAGTCACCCAGAGGAAACCCACGCAGACACAGGGAGAACACACCACACTCATCACGGACAGTCACCCGGAGGAAACCCATGCAGACACAGGCAGAACACACCACACTCCTCACGGACAGTCACCCGGAGGAAACCCACGCAGACACAGGGACAACACACCACACTCCTCACAGACAGTCACCCGGAGGAAACCCACACAGACACAGGGAGAACACACCACACTCCTCACAGACAGTCACCCGGAGGAAACCCACGCAGACACAGGGAGAACACACCACACTCATCACGGACAGTCACCCGGAGGAAACCCATGCAGACACAGGCAGAACACACCACACTCCTCACGGACAGTCACCCGGAGGAAACCCACGCAGACACAGGGACAACACACCACACTCCTCACAGACAGTCACCCGGAGGAAACCCACGCGGACACAGGGAGAACACACCACACTCCTCACGGACAGTCACCCGGAGGAAACCCACGCAGACACAGGGAGAACACATCACACTCCTCACAGACAGTCACCCGGAGGAAACCCACGCAGACACAGGGAGAAAACACCACACTCCTCACAGACAGTCACTCGGAGGAAACCCACGCAGACACAAAGAGAACACACCACACTCCTCACAGACAGTCACCCAGAGGAAACCTACGCAGACACAGAGAGAACACACCACACTCCTCACAGACAGTCACCCGGAGGAAACCCACGCAGACACAGGGAGAAAACACCACACTCCTCACAGACAGTCACTCGGAGGAAACCCACGCAGTCACAGAGAGAACACACCACACTCCTCACAGACAGTCACCCGGAGGAAACCCACGCAGACACAGGGAGAACACACCACACTCCTCAAAGACAGTCACCCGGAGGAAACCCACGCAGACACAGGGAGAACACACCACACTCATCACGGACAGTCACCCGGAGGAAACCCATGCAGACACAGGCAGAACACACCACACTCCTCACGGACAGTCACCCGGAGGAAACCCACGCAGACACAGGGACAACACACCACACTCCTCACAGACAGTCACCCGGAGGAAACCCACACAGACACAGGGAGAACACACCACACTCCTCACAGACAGTCACCCGGAGGAAACCCACGCAGACACAGGGAGAACACACCACACTCATCACGGACAGTCACCCGGAGGAAACCCATGCAGACACAGGCAGAACACACCACACTCCTCACGGACAGTCACCCGGAGGAAACCCACGCAGACACAGGGACAACACACCACACTCCTCACAGACAGTCACCCGGAGGAAACCCACACAGACACAGGGAGAACACACCACACTCCTCACAGACAGTCACCCGGAGGAAACCCACGCGGACACAGGGAGAACACACCACACTCCTCACGGACAGTCACCCGGAGGAAACCCACGCAGACACAGGGAGAAAACACCACACTCCTCACAGACAGTCACCCGGAGGAAACCCACGCGGACACAGAGAGAACACACCACACTCCTCACAGACAGTCACCTGGAGGAAACCCACACAGACACAGAGAGAACACACCACACTCCTCACAGACAGTCACCCGGAGGAAACCCACGCAGACACAGGGAGAAAACACCACACTCCTCACAGACAGTCACTCGGAGGAAACCCACGCAGACACAAAGAGAACACACCACACTCCTCACAGACAGTCACCCGGAGGAAACCCACGCAGACACAGAGAGAACACACCACACTCCTCACAGACAGTCACCCGGAGGAAACCCACGCAGACACAGGGAGAAAACACCACACTCCTCACAGACAGTCACTCGGAGGAAACCCACGCAGACACAGAGAGAACACACCACACTCCTCACAGACAGTCACCCGGAGGAAACCCACGCAGACACAGGGAGAACACACCACACTCCTCACAGACAGTCACC
Organism: Hoplias malabaricus; assembly: GCF_029633855.1. Taxonomy (NCBI): domain Eukaryota; kingdom Metazoa; phylum Chordata; class Actinopteri; order Characiformes; family Erythrinidae; genus Hoplias; species Hoplias malabaricus. The sequence goes on from NC_089820.1 coordinate 25,569,370, forward strand.
CGGAGGAAACCCACGCAGACACAGGGAGAACACACCACACTCATCACGGACAGTCACCCGGAGGAAACCCATGCAGACACAGGCAGAACACACCACACTCCTCACGGACAGTCACCCGGAGGAAACCCACGCAGACACAGGGACAACACACCACACTCCTCACAGACAGTCACCCGGAGGAAACCCACACAGACACAGGGAGAACACACCACACTCCTCACAGACAGTCACCCGGAGGAAACCCACGCAGACACAGAGAGAACACACCACACTCATCGCGGACAGTCACCCGGAGGAAACCCATGCAGACACAGGCAGAACACACCACACTCCTCACGGACAGTCACCCGGAGGAAACCCACGCAGACACAGGGACAACACACCACACTCCTCACAGACAGTCACCCGGAGGAAACCCACACAGACACAGGGAGAACACACCACACTCCTCACAGACAGTCACCCGGAGGAAACCCACGCGGACACAGGGAGAACACACCACACTCCTCACGGACAGTCACCCGGAGGAAACCCACGCAGACACAGGGAGAAAACACCACACTCCTCACAGACAGTCACCCGGAGGAAACCCACGCGGACACAGAGAGAACACACCACACTCCTCACAGACAGTCACCTGGAGGAAACCCACACAGACACAGAGAGAACACACCACACTCCTCACAGACAGTCACCCGGAGGAAACCCACGCAGACACAGGGAGAAAACACCACACTCCTCACAGACAGTCACTCGGAGGAAACCCACGCAGACACAAAGAGAACACACCACACTCCTCACAGACAGTCACCCGGAGGAAACCCACGCAGACACAGAGAGAACACACCACACTCCTCACAGACAGTCACCCGGAGGAAACCCACGCAGACATAGGGAGAAAACACCACACTCCTCACAGACAGTCACTCGGAGGAAACCCACGCAGACACAGAGAGAACACACCACACTCCTCACAGACAGTCACCCGGAGGAAACCCACGCAGACACAGAGAGAACACACCACACTCCTCACAGACAGTCACCCGGAGCAGGACTCGAACCCACAACCTCCATGTCCCTGGAGCTGTGTGACTGCGACACTAACGTACCGCACCACCGTGCCGCCCATATATAGCATTATTATTATTGTTAATTTTATTATTATTATCACTGTAACTATCTCACATTTAGGCTGCACTGGAATTTTATGGTAAATGAACAAGTGGAAGATGCACTAAAATACTTGTTCATTCAAGATCAAAAACCTTTTTTTTTCCTTCTGTTAAGTTAGTATCTTGAAGGTACGTCAGTACATAAATCTAACAGCTCTTACCCTCACATTCGGCTACTGCTACATCTCCTAGCCAGAACCATAGCAGCCCACGTATTTGTAATTCAGCCTGTAATGTTGTCCATTTCCTTCAGTTTCATTCAGGGACTGTGTCACACAGCACCAGAAACCACATAAATCATTACATGCTGTGATCTGAGGTCAGTGTGTGCTGGCTTTGACATGTTTACACGAAGCTAATTAGCTTCTATTAGCAGTTTCCTATATTAGCCTTGTAGCTCCTGTGGGGAAATGACACCAACTCCAATCTCCATTCTGTTTCTGATACAGTCACTGCAATCCATGACATAGTCACATATCTATGTTTTAACATGCAAGAGTATTACAAGAAATTAACATAATTTTTGAAACAGTGTTTACCCATAGTATGTGACATTAACACACACATTTTTTGCCTTGTGTTATACTACAGCACCAGCAAATAACTTAAAGTTAACTTAAAGTTTTCTGGAAATGTAAGATATTTAACTAATTGTCTTTTCACCAAAGTAACAAAGCTATACAGTCTAGAGCTGAGGTCACTAACAAGTGGATCACAGAGCAGGTGTGAACCCAAATGTTGTCCTGTCCTGACCTGGACCTATAAGCACTAAAATATTGAGTATTATTTCATTTTGACTGAGTGTTTCTGGAGTATATTTTCTAGCGTTTATGGTATGTTCGTTTCACCACTCTTCTTATACAGTTAAAGTGTATTTCTCTGAGCTGTTGGACTGAACTCTAAAACACATTAAATTGTGTGAATATTACTTAAAAAATATAAAACAAAAATACATTTCACTAAAACAAATGAACAAACCATGTCAAAACACTCTGCAATAAAATGACAATATAGTATTACAAATTACAATACTCTTTATACAGGGGTTGGACAATGAATGTGAAACACCTGTCATTGTAGTGTGGGAGGTTTCATGGCTAAACTGGAGCAGCCTGGTGACAAATCTTCATTAACTGCACATTGCACCAGTAAGACCATGTGCATCCAATGGTTCAAACATTGTGTCCTGAAGGCGGTGCCGTGTATCAGGACGACAACGCACCTATACACACAGCAAGACGTAGAACATCTCCCATGGCCTGCACAGTCACCAGATCTAAATATTATTGAGCCACTTTGGGGTGTTTTGGAGGAGCGGAAATGTTTTCCTCCACCAGCATCACGTAGAGACCTGGCCACTATCCTGCAAGAAGAATGGCTTCAAATCCCTCTGACCACTGTGCAGGACTTGTGTATGTCATTCCCAAGACGAACTGACGCTGTATCGGCCGCAAAAGGAGGCCCTACACTGTACTAATAAATTATTGTGGTCTAAAACCAGGTGTTTCACTTTCATTGTCCAACCCCTGTACGTTCAAAGTATACATAGAACTTATACTACCAACTATATAAATATATTTAAATTGTATTAAAAGGGTGGTCAAATTTAACTTTATATAATTTACAAATATATTTGTTAGTAGTGATTTAGTAAACATTAGTGGTTCCAAAATAACATCATTTAAGTAAACTTTTTTCCAGAAGGGACCAGTTTAGCAGGATCCTCACCAACCAATCACATGCATCGTAAATATCACACTCCTCTGCCAATCAGACCTATGTATTATGATAAGTGCTTCACACTGGGGAGGTACAAGGGCAAAACCGCTATTATTTTTCCGAAGGCATTTCTGGCAATCGGTGCAGACAGCGATGCGGGACCAGGCAGAGCTTCCCTGGTTTATAGCGTGGTATTTGAAAATCTCCACCCTGTGTGTGTTAACTGATTACATTTTTCAGCACTGCCTCCAGAAGCATTCTGAGTAGTGATTTCCACACGTGCGTTTTCTGAGGAGAAAGTTGGAGGAAAGCAAGTGGTGTGCTCTTAAAAATAGACAAAAGTGGACAGCAAAAATACAAAAAAAAAACTTTTGTTCATGTCAAATGTTTATTCTTCCCATGAGCTGTCTGCATGTTTCATATGTGTGGAGATGAAAACATTACATGCGCATAATCACAAACTAACAAGGTCTTATTCAGATACAGTTGTTCACTAAAGGTACAGACAGTAAGTATGACTTCAAAGGTGCAGCAGTGGTGTTAGTATCGAGCAGTTTTCCCTAACGGTACGTCACAATCTCTTCTTTAAAAAAGGAGAATATTAGTCATTTTTCATATGAAAATCTAATCATAAGCAGTCATACAGCTCCAGGGACCTGGAGGTTGTGGGTCCGAGTCCCGCTCCGGGTGACTGTCTGTGAGGAGTGTGGTGTGTTCTCTCTGTATCTGTGTGGGTTTCCTCCGGGTGACTGTCTGTGAGGAGTGTGGTGTGTTCTCTCTGTGTCTGCGTGGGTTTCCTCCAGGTGACTGTCTGTGAGGAGTGTGGTGTGTTCTCTCTGTGTCTGACTGTCTGTGAGGAGTGTGGAGTGTTCTCCCTGTGTCTGCGTGGGTTTCCTCCGGGTGACTGTCTGTGAGGAGTGTGCTGTGTTCCCCCTGTGTCTGCGTGGGTTTCCTCCGGGTGACTGTCTGTGAGGAGTGTGGTGTGTTCTCCCTGTGTCTGCGTGGGTTTCCTCCGGGTGACTGTCTGTGAGGAGTGTGGTGTGTTCTCCCTGTGTCTGCGTGGGTTTCCTCCAGGTGACTGTCTGTGAGGAGTGTGGTGTGTTCTCTCTGTGTCTGACTGTCTGTGTGGAGTGTGGTGTGTTCCCCCTGTGTCTGCGTGGGTTTCCTCCAGGTGACTGTCTGTGAGGAGTGTGGTGTGTTCTCTCTGTGTCTGACTGTCTGTAAGGAGTGTGGTGTGTTCTCCCTGTGTCTGCGTGGGTTTCCTCTGGGTGACTGTCTGTGAGGAGTGTGGTGTGTTCTCCCTGTGTCTGCGTGGGTTTCTTCCGGGTGACTGTCTGTGAGGAGTGTGGTGTGTTCTCTCTGTGTCTGACTGTCTGTGAGGAGTGTGGTGTGTTCTCCCTGTGTCTGCGTGGGTTTCCTCCAGGTGACTGTCTGTGAGGAGTGTGGTGTGTTCTCTCTGTGTCTGACTGTCTGTGAGGAGTGTGGTGTGTTCCCCCTGTGTCTGCGTGGGTTTCCTCCAGGTGACTGTCTGTGAAGAGTGTGGTGTGTTCTCTCCGTGTCTGACTGTCTGTGAGGAGTGTGGTGTGTTCTCCCTGTGTCTGCGTGGGTTTCCTCCGGGTGACTGTCTGTGAGGAGTGTGGTGTGTTCTCCCTGTGTCTGCGTGGGTTTCCTCCGGGTGACTGTCTGTGAGGAGTGTGGTGTGTTCTCTTAGTGTCTGCGTGGGTTTCCTCCAGGTGACTGTCTGTGAGGAGTGTGGTGTGTTCTCTCTGTGTCTGACTGTCTGTGAGGAGTGTGGTGTGTTCCCCCTGTGTCTGCATGGGTTTCCTCCAGGTGACTGTCTGTGAAGAGTGTGGTGTGTTCTCACTGTGTCTGACTGTCTGTGAGGAGTGTGGTGTGTCCTCCCTGTGTCTACGTGGGTTTCCTCCGGGTGACTGTCTGTGAGGAGTGTGGTGTGTTCTCCCTGTGTCTGCGTGGGTTTCCTCCGAGTGACTGTCTGTGAGGAGTGTGGTGTGTTCCCCCTGTGTTAGCGTGGGTATTCTTCCGGGTGACTGTCTGTGAGGAGTGTGGTGTGTTCTCCCTGTGTCTGCTTGGGTTTCCTCCGGGTGACTGTCTGTGAGGAGTGTGGTGTGTTCTCTCTGTGTCTGACTGTCTGTGAGGAGTGTGGTGTGTTCTCCCTGTGTCTGCGTGAGTTTCCTCCGGGTGACTCTCTGTGAGGAGTGTGGTGTGTTCTCCCTGTCTCTGCGTGGGTTTCCTCCAGGTGAATGTCTGTGAGGAGTGTGGTGTGTTCTCTCTGTGTCTGACTGTCTGTGTGGAGTGTGGTGTGTTCCCCCTGTGTCTGCGTGGGTTTCCTCCAGGTGACTGTCTGTGAGGAGTGTGGTGTGTTCTCTCTGTGTCTGACTGTCTGTGAGGAGTGTGGTGTGTTCTCCCTGTGTCTGCGTGGGTTTCCTCTGGGTGACTGTCTGTGAGGAGTGTGGTGTGTTCTCCCTGTGTCTGCGTGGGTTTCTTCCGGGTGACTGTCTGTGAGGAGTGTGGTGTGTTCTCTCTGTGTCTGACTGTCTGTGAGGAGTGTGGTGTGTTCTCCCTGTGTCTGCGTGGGTTTCCTCCAGGTGACTGTCTGTGAGGAGTGTGGTGTGTTCTCTCTGTGTCTGACTGTCTGTGAGGAGTGTGGTGTGTTCCCCCTGTGTCTGCGTGGGTTTCCTCCAGGTGACTGTCTGTGAAGAGTGTGGTGTGTTCTCTCCGTGTCTGACTGTCTGTGAGGAGTGTGGTGTGTTCTCCCTGTGTCTGCGTGGGTTTCCTCCGGGTGACTGTCTGTGAGGAGTGTGGTGTGTTCTCCCTGTGTCTGCGTGGGTTTCCTCCGGGTGACTGTCTGTGAGGAGTGTGGTGTGTTCTCTTAGTGTCTGCGTGGGTTTCCTCCAGGTGACTGTCTGTGAGGAGTGTGGTGTGTTCTCTCTGTGTCTGACTGTCTGTGAGGAGTGTGGTGTGTTCCCCCTGTGTCTGCATGGGTTTCCTCCAGGTGACTGTCTGTGAAGAGTGTGGTGTGTTCTCACTGTGTCTGACTGTCTGTGAGGAGTGTGGTGTGTCCTCCCTGTGTCTACGTGGGTTTCCTCCGGGTGACTGTCTGTGAGGAGTGTGGTGTCTTCTCCCTGTGTCTGCGTGGGTTTCCTCCGAGTGACTGTCTGTGAGGAGTGTGGTGTGTTCCCCCTGTGTTAGCGTGGGTATTCTTCCGGGTGACTGTCTGTGAGGAGTGTGGTGTGTTCTCCCTGTGTCTGCTTGGGTTTCCTCCGGGTGACTGTCTGTGAGGAGTGTGGTGTGTTCTCTCTGTGTCTGACTGTCTGTGAGGAGTGTGGTGTGTTCTCCCTGTGTCTGCGTGAGTTTCCTCCGGGTGACTCTCTGTGAGGAGTGTGGTGTGTTCTCCCTGTCTCTGCGTGGGTTTCCTCCAGGTGACTGTCTGTGAGGAGTGTGGTGTGTTCTCTCTGTGTCTGACTGTCTGTGAGGAGTGTGGTGTGTTCCCCCTGTGTCAGCGTGGGTATTCTTCCGGGTGACTGTCTGTGAGGAGTGTGGTGTGTTCTCCCTGTGTCTGCGTGAGTTTCCTCTGGGTGACTGTCTGTGAGGAGTGTGGTGTGTTCTCCCTGTCTCTGCGTGGGTTTCCTCCAGGTGACTGTCTGTGAGGAGTGTGGTGTGTTCTCTCTGTGTCTGACTGTCTGTGAGGAGTGTGGTGTGTTCTCCCTGTGTCTGCGCGGGTTTCCTCCGGGTGACTGTCTGTGAGGAGTGTGGTGTGTTCTCCCTGTGTCTGCGGGGGTTTCCTCCAGGTGACTGTCTATGAGGAGTGTGGTGTGTTCTCCCTGTGTCTGACTGTCTGTGAGGAGTGTGGTGTGTTCTCCCTGTGTCTGCGTGGGTTTCTTCCGAGTGACTGTCTGTGAGGAGTGTGGTGTGTTCTCCCTGTGTCAGCGTGGGTATTCTTCCGGGTGACTGTCTGTGAGGAGTGTGGTGTGTTCTCCCTGTGTCTGCTTGGGTTTCCTCCGGGTGACTGTCTGTGAGGAGTGTGGTGTGTTCTCTCTGTGTCTGACTGTCTGTGAGGAGTGTGGTGTGTTCTCCCTGTGTCTGCGTGAGTTTCCTCCGGGTGACTGTCTGTGAGGAGTGTGGTGTGTTCTCCCTGTCTCTGCGTGGGTTTCCTCCAGGTGATTGTTTGTGAGGAGTGTGGTGTGTTCTCTCTGTGTCTGACTATCTGTGAGGAGTGTGGTGTGTTCCCCCTGTGTCTGCGTGGGTTTCCTCCAGGTGACTGTCTGTGAGGAGTGTGGTGTGTTCTCTCTATGTCTGACTGTCTGTGAGGAGTGTGGTGTGTTCTCCCTGTGTCTGCGTGGGTTTCCTCCGGGTGACTATCTGTGAGGAGTGTGGTGTGTTCTCTCTGTGTCTGCGTGGGTTTCCTCAAGGTGACTGTCTGTGAGGAGTTTGGTGTGTTCCCCCTGTGTCTGCGTGGGTTTCCTCCGGGTGACTGTCTGTGAGGAGTGTGGTGTGTTCTCCCTGTGTCTGCGTGGGTTTCCTCTGGGTGACTGTCTGTGAAGAGTGTGGTGTGTTCTCCCTGTGTCTGAGTGGGTTTCCTCCAGGTGACTGTCTGTGAGGAGTGTGGTGTGTTCCCCCTGTTTCTGTGTGGGTTTCCTCCAGGTGACTGTCTGTGAGGAGTGTGGTGTGTTCTCTCTGTGTCTGACTGTCTGTGAGGAGTGTGGTGTTTTCTCCCTGTGTCTGCGTGGGTTTCCTCCGGGGGACTGTCTGTGAGGAGTGTGGTGTGTTCTCCCTGTGTCTGCGGGGGTTTCCTCCAGGTGACTGTCTGTGAGGAGTGTGGTGTGTTCTCTCTGTGTCTGACTGTCTGTGAGGAGTGTGGTGTGTATGGGCCAATTACTAAAATATCAAAACCTTTAATTTATGTTTATTTTGCAGTAATTTAATTTTTTGGACTATGGGTTTAAGATATTTAGATTCTATGAGATAGTTTCTGTAATATTTAGTTTTAAACTAGATAATTTAATGTTTCTTATGTGTTAGTTCATAGTGGTACTGTAGCGTCAGTATAAAGAGGTACTGTCTCTTTAAGAAATGCGCTGTGGGGAGGGAAAGCGGTGATTAGCGAGTTAGGAGGAAAAAAGTTTTTGCTTGGAGCTAAAGGCTGTGAAAGCTCACGGTTTTCTTACCGTAGCCATCGTTTTTGTTTGATAACTGTGAAGTGGAAACGTGTTAATAAAGTTTGTTTTTTCTTGTAAAACATTCTTCAGTGGAAAATGGATAATTATCAAAATGAACGACGTGGCACGAGTAAACCAATGCTTCACCTTTGCTAAAGGGTTTGCCTCTACATAAGTGTAGCGCCCCCTTTACTCTAGGCTATGCCATATGAGTAAGGTGAGTTCGTGCTCTATTATTACTATTATTTTTTAATGAGCTGTTAGTCAATGCTTAATACCAGATTTATTACTACTACCTGTTAATACAGTGAATCCTAGTTGTATCTCTCATTTATACTCATATTTAAAGTATAGGACTAGGAGATAATAGTTAACATTTCAAATATGTTACTATACTTTAGATTTAATAAAAGGAAAAGCCAGCGTTTAATAGTTAATAAACAAATAAACACATCTATATACTTTATCCTTGGCTGGTATATTTATTAAAACCAGCGAAACCAAGAAGCATCTTAAACTCTCTCAATCCAGTCACTCAAATCTGAAGACTCTATTCACATAACTGGTAAATAAAAACAAAATAAATAATAGTTATAAGAATACAGATTTATAATACACTTTCGTTTTCAAATGTTACCCAGAATTACTTAACACACTGACCTTATAAACCTGTTGAAATTTCTAAATTCAGAATTATTAATAGAGAATTTACACATAAACAAATCGATATGGGGTACCCCTTTTTTCTTGGTGTGTGTGTGTGTATAGCAGGGTACGTTGCAGGCCTGAATTGCTGCTTGTGAACGTGGTGGCCTGAAACTTAATGGCCGCTTCGCACTTTCGCAAAATAAAAACTTGACTCACTCAGGGTCCATGGTGGGAGAATGGAGGGGAGAGCTGCAACCTTGCTTATGAGAAGGGAAATTCAGCGTTGCCAAGGGAAGTCGGAGCCTCTTCGCCGCTCGGACTGCTATCTGGTGTTGGTGGAGTTGACGACGGTGCACTAGTCCTTGGTACCAAGTTCCACTGGTTCAGTTCACTGGGGAAGCGAACTTTAGCTAACTTGGGTGCGGTGAGCCGGTTGGGCTAACGCTAGCCGAGCCTCGTGCTAACCACAACAGTACCTCGAGTAGAGCTTACTTTACGAAGGAGATTTTCCCTCGCTTCCAATTCCGGGGCTTATGAGTCCGCTATCGAGGTTCTCTAGTTGACAACCCAGTGCTTGACGTAACAATAAACCAAAAATATATAACGTTTTACATTATATTTATTATACTTGAAACTGCCGCGTTTTCCTCTTGCCCACTCCTCTCTTTATCTCCTCTCCCTCTCTCTCCAAAAAGAAACCCAGTCAACCAATAAAGGCAGACTCTTGCAATGAATGACAACCACTCATAGCCAATGAAAACACTTTTAAACTTGAGTCTCATACTTTGTATTTTAACCCATATTAAACCGTTTTTACAGATTTTTTAACATTTTAAAACATAATCACGTCATGAAATAAAATACCAAAATACTTTATAAATTAAAATCCCAAAATTGACCAAGGGCTACATCCTCCCCCCTCTAAATGTCTGGATGTCCTCATCAGACTCTTTTAGAGAAAATAACAACAACAACACCAACAAAAACAAACCAGATTGAACACCAGAAAAGACTTGACTAAGAGACACTACTCAAACCTTACAATACTTAAGGTTATTCCTAGATTTCCCCAACTTAATAGTTTACCTCTGTGGACTATGGTAAGTGGCTGATCATATGACCTACACTTCTCATCATAGGTAAGCCTTAGGACTGGTTTAACTGGTCTTTTTAGGACACTTGGGGCTCTATCTGATCTTAAAGGGAGTGGTCTGGAGCTAGACCTCCCACTATGGTTATGGTCTATGAAAAGGTCTCTTCCCGAGTCATGTTCAGACTCAGATTCACTTAGGACTTGGGGGCAGTCGCTACTGTCACTGCGTATCGGGCTACTTTGGGTCGGATACTCACCCACTCTCACATCGCCACATTCTTCTTCACTAGAGTCCTCATGCAGTCTGTAACTTGACACCTTTTGTAGGTGTTCTCTATAGGCTTTGTAGGGATGGGGCAACTGACCACTGTCCCTATCAGAGGAAGACTCAGTGGACTCTTGGGACTCTTCCCTTTTCTGGGTCACATGTTGTCTTATTTTTTTATGTGTAGCCTGTGATTTCTTACGCACAGTAGATCTGTCTGACATTTCCAGGTCAGTTAGCCTCACAGAGGACGCAATAGGCAAAAGATGATCACGGTGAAGTGTCTTCTCACGACCACGATGCCCCTCTGGTCTCACCCGATACACTGGCAAGTTGGGCAGTTTTCTCACCACCATATAGGGTATGGGTTTCCAGCGATTCTGAAGCTTGTTCTTCCCTTGCAATCCCAAATTCCTCAGCAGCACACGGTCCCCCTCCACCAAGACTTGACCTACAACTTGACTATCATAAGCCTTCTTGTTGCGCTGATTCACCTTGTTAGCAGCCTCAGCAGCCAACTGATAGGCTTCCTGCAGGTCCTTCTTAAGCTTTTTTACATACTGTACATGATCTTTCACTGCAACCCCATCAAGCGGGATACTAAAACAAAGGTCCACGGGAAGTCTGGCTTCTCGCCCGAACATCAGATAGTACGGGGAGTATCCAGTGGCATCACTCTTTGTACTGTTATAGGCATGCACTAGATATGCTACATGCTGACTCCAGGTTCTCCTTTTTTCTGGTCCTAGTGTACCGAGCATAGAGAGCAATGTACGGTTAAACCGCTCAGGCTGGGGGTCCCCCTGGGGGTGGTAAGGAGTAGTGCGGGATTTGTTTACCCCTAGTAACTTCAGTAGCTCTTTTATTAGGCGACTCTCAAAGTCTCTCCCCTGATCGGAGTGAATTCTTGCAGGAAGGCCATAATGTACGAAGTACTTCTCCACAAGTGTTTTAGCGACCGTGAGGGCTGTCTGGTTCCTGGTGGGGAAGGCTTGAGCATAACGGGAAAAATGGTCAGTAACCACTAAGACATTGCTGATCCCTCTTGAGTCGGGCTCCATAGAAAGGAAGTCAATGCAGACCAAGTCCATTGGTCCCTCACTACTTATATGGTGTAAGTGAGCTGCTCTTTTAGCAGGGGTCTTGCGGACCACACATGCTCCACAAGTACGTATATAGTGTTCTGCATCTATGCCCATTTTGGGCCAGTAGAACCGGCTCCTCATCAGGTCACTGGTCCGATCTACTCCTACATGACCCATCTGATCATGCAATGCATGTAAGACAGTCTTTCGGAACTTTGTAGGCAGTACCAATTGAAGTCTCTCCTCACCAGAAAGTTTTTTACTCGTCCGATAGAGCAGTCCCTCTTTCAAAACCAGTCTTTCCCTCTCTCGCTATAACACAGCATCAGTTCAGGGTTAACTTTTCCTTCTGTCCATACTCCATTTGCAAGGAACTCCTAAACTCTGCCAATGACAACGTCCTCCTTCTGTGCTTGAACCAATTCAGCCTTGGAGATCATCACTCCAGAGTCTCTGTCCAGGTGTGTTGGGTAAGCATAGACATCCGGGATACACTCAGGTGGGGCTCCAAGCTGCTCCACCAATCTAGGGTGTGAGTTTTGCGGCTCTCCCGTGACCACCCGCTGGCATAAGGCCCTCACCCCTACATGTGGGATACTCCCCCATTCCTCATTGCCCTGGTCACCGGGCAGGTTACGGGACAGCATATCCGCATCGACATTGGCCTTTCCGGGCCGGTATTGAATGTCAAATTCATAGTTGGCAAGAGCTGCCAGCCAACGATGCCCCGTAGCATTCAGTTTGGCTGTGGTCAGGACATAGGTGAGTGGGTTATTGTCCGTGCGTACTGTAAAACGGGCTCCATAAAGGTAGTCGTGGAACTTGTCTACCACAGCCCACTTTAGTGCTAAAAATTCAAGCTGGTGGATGGTGTAATTCCGTTCAGAGTTACTCAACTTCCTGCTGGCAAATGCCACTGGTCTTAACCCTTCCTGGTGCTCCTGGTACAGGACAGCTCCGAGCCCTTTTAAGCTGGCATCAACATGCAGAAAATAAGGCTTACTGGCATCAGCGAATGCTAGCACAGGTGCTTCGGTTAAACGATGGATTATGAGATAGAAAGCTTCTGTGCACGATGAGTCCCACCTTTCACCAAATGGTTCTGACTCTTTCCGATAGGCTTTGGCCCTTTCTGTAGCCTGCTCTTGTCCATGCCATGTAGGAGCATAGCCCTTGGTGAGATCAGTGAGGGGTCTAACAATGGCAGAGTAATTTTCTATGAAGCGGCGGTAGTATCCACAAAAGCCTAAAAATGAACGCAAGGACTTCAGGTCTGTAGGCTGAGGCCACCGGGTGACTGCTTCGACTTTCGCAGGGTCAGCTGCAATACCCTCAGATGAAATAATGTGGCCTACATATTTGACCTTGGGTTGACAGAACCTACATTTGTCGAGGGACAGTTTGAGACCCACTTCCTCCAGCCGATCTAGGACCCTAAGCAGTCTCTCCTCATGTTCCTCCAGCGACTTTCCAAAAACAATTAAATCATCTAAATAAACGATCACTTGTAGTAGGTTCATATCACCCACCGCTCTCTCCATTAACCTTTGAAAGGTCGCTGGGGCCCCCGTGATCCCTTGCGGCATCCGCTCCCACTGGTAAAACCCTAATGGACAGATAAAGGCCGTCTTTTCCTTATCCTCTTCGGCCATGGCTATTTGATAGTAGCCACTTCTTAGGTCCAAGACCGAAAACCATCTACTTCCGGACAGACAATCCAGCGCATCATCTATACGGGGGGTGGTGTACTGGTCAGGAACTGTACGTCGGTTCAGTGTCCTGTAATCAATGCACATTCTAATACTACCATCCTTTTTTCGGGCTACCACTATGGGAGATGCATAAGGACTGCGTGACTCCTTAATGATACCAGCCTTCACCAGCTCCTGTAGGTGTTTCCTCACATCATCTATGTCGGCTGGCGTCAGCCTCCTAGATCTTTCTCTAAAATGTCTGGGGTCTGACAACCGAATGTGGTGTTCCACTCCCTTTGCTAGTCCCACATCCCATTCGTGGACAGAGAATACACCAGCTCGCTGTGACAACTCATGGCGCAGACGATGTTTCCAGGCCTCAGGAATAGGTGACTCTCCAAACTGTATCATTTGAGGATCAAACTCCTTAGAGACCCCTTCCGTCTGGAGAACCCTTTCTACCACTGGAACTGGAGGTATCGGGTCAGCAGGACACAGATGACCCATAATGGTCCCTACTGGGAGAATTACGTCTTTGCCAGATTCGTTATGTATGGCTACAGTGAAAGCATTAACATTAATTTCAGAACCAGGTACCACCATTGATTGTAGCAGTACCCCAGCTGGTAGCGGCACATCTGGGGAATCCTCCACCATGAGAGTGTCAGTATCCAGTTTTTGTTTCAGCTCTACTTTGCAGACAGCCTGACTGTTGCACCCAGCGTTTAGGGTTAAGGGCCCAGAGCCAACCCATCCCACATACCCGACCTTGTCCTCACTGGCTGAACACTCTGTCCTGTCCAGAACACTCTGATGGGCCTGAATACCTAGTGTCTGAGCAATATCAATGCCTGCTTCTTCTTGGCACAGTTTAGCCAACCGTTTGAAAAGACTTGCATTAGTGCCCAGTATGATGGGAGTCTGATCAGGGCTGTTTGGACCAGGACAAATCAATGCCAGGACAGAGATAGCTGCTGAAGTGCCAGTGGCTTCCTCAGGGAACTCTATGTCTACTACTACATAGCCCAGATAGGGGTAACTAGAGGCACTTAAACCCCATATGGCCAAACCCGTAACTGGCTGAATGGTAACATCTGGCAGGTACTTTTTATACCAGTTTTCGAAGATGATGGTGACCTGCGATCCACTGTCTAACAGAGCGTTGCAAGCATGGCCATTTACTTTTAAGTGCACAACAGAGGAGGGCCCTATTAACCCTGCAGGAAGGCTGTTAGTTCTCTCTGTTGCTACAGCACTCTTCTTTACAGAGCATGCAGTATCTGGTGATTTATCAGTTTCAGTAGGAGACTGACTTCCTTTGTTCTTTCTGCAAAGTCGAATGAACTTCTGGATAACCTTGGTTTGGTTTTCTGGGTTTCGGCATCTCATGGCAAAATGCCCATTTTCTCCACACCGGTAGCAGAACTGTTCTTCCGACTCTTGGGAAGACTTGTCAGGCCTTGGATAATTTCTTGTCCTTATCATTGGTTCCACTAATAGAGCAGCAGCAGGGGTACTTCCTATGGTCTCTTTCTTGGCAGTGGCCTTTCTTTGCAACCTCTTTACTTGTTTTTTCAAGGCATCAACTTCTGGGTCCACATGGCTAAGCAGAGACTGGGCATGGGAAGCCAACACAGATTCCCTGTTTTCTAAATGGGCAGGAGAGGGCAGGGTACTTAAGGAAGCAAACAGTGCTTTCACCTCTTTAATCTCATTTCTCAGAGTTTGGATTTCATTCTGTCGACTTTCCTCTACCCACTGAGCTTGGGCTACTTGTACAGCTGGCTTCAGTTTCACTCGAGAGGCTTCAAATTCTTCCTCAGTGCGAATTTCATTAAGAAGCTCTAAAAAGGATGGGGGGTTATCCCTTCTTTCTCTTAACTTCAGCTGGACTAGCATCATATCTGAGTGTACTGCTCCACGAAGCATCTGATCTACTCTCGCTCGATCGACTCTACCCCCTGGAAGGCCACCTCGCTGTACCACTTTGGACAATGCTTGCTCCATACGTCTAAGAAAACTGGACAATTTTTCCCCTGGATGCTGTTGCAGCAGACGGAAGGCAAAATACAGGTCCTCACCTGACTCAGCTGTCCCAAATGCACTTTCCATGGCTTCTAACAACCGCTCAGGAGTAACTTCTGGCTCAGCTGTACGTACTGCCTTCACCAATCCCAGGGCTGGACCTTTTAAACTTTCCATAATGCGACGCCTTTTCTCTTGGTTGGAACATGGACTTTCTTCTATCATCAATCTAGCCTGCTCCATCCAACTTTCTAGAGGCTCTTCGCTGCTTGGAACTGGTATAATTCCTGAAAATGTACGCAGACGACGAAACCCACCCCCTTCACTTGGGGTTTTTTCTATCTTGGCTAGCAAATCGCCAACTGCCCGAATAATGGATTCGGCTGAGCTATCTTGTGTCTGTGCATCCACTAAGTTCTGAAGTGGGCTGGGGGCTTCTGCTTTAATTACTGGACTTTCGCCTAACATGATAATGGGCCATGTTTCAGTGTCCGTCACTACTTCAGGAGGAGTCCTGCTAGCATTTATCTTCTCCTTGCATTCACATAACACCATCATACGGTCCAGCTTCTTGTTAAATTTCCTCCCCCTTACTCGTACCCGACCCAGACACTTAATGACCTGCCAAGTCTCTTCAATTTGTTTAATTTCTTGACCCCCAGGGACTAGGACCATGATGGTATGCCTTTCGTCTAGACCTTCTCCCTGGCACCAGCCCCTAAGCTCATCCTTCATCTCTGCGTAAAGTTCCATTTATCCCCACAAAAACTGGCTAAACAGCTCAAAAAATCCCAGCGGTGCCTCCAATGTAGCGCCCCCTTTACTCTAGGCTATGCTATATGAGTAAGGTGAGTTCATGCTCTATTATTACTATTATTTTTTAATGAGCTGTTAGTCAATGCTTAATACCAGATTTATTACTACTACCTGTTAATACAGTGAATTCTAGTTGTATCTCTCATTTATACTCATATTTAAAGTATAGGACTAGGAGATAATAGTTAACATTTCAAATATGTTACTATACTTTAGATTTAATAAAAGGAAAAGCCAGCGTTTAATAGTTAATAAACAAATAAACACAACTAATTACTTTATCCTTGGCTGGTATATTTATTAAAACCAGCGAAACCAAGAAGCATCTTAAACTCTCTCAATCCAGTCACTCAAATCTGAAGACTCTATTCACATAACTGGTAAATAAAAACAAAATAAATAATAGTTATAAGAATACAGATTTATAATACACTTTCGTTTTCAAATGTTACCCAGAATTACTTAACACACTGACCTTATAAACCTGTTGAAATTTCTAAATTCAGAATTATTAATAGAGAATTTACACATAAACAAATCGATATGGGGTACCCCTTTTTTCTTGGTGTGTGTGTGTGTATAGCAGGGTACGTTGCAGGCCTGAATTGCTGCTTGTGAACGTGGTGGCCTGAAACTTAATGGCCGCTTCGCACTTTCGCAAAATAAAAACTTGACTCACTCAGGGTCCATGGTGGGAGAATGGAGGGGAGAGCTGCAACCTTGCTTATGAGAAGGGAAATTCAGCGTTGCCAAGGGAAGTCGGAGCCTCTTCGCCGCTCGGACTGCTATCTGGTGTTGGTGGAGTTGACGACGGTGCACTAGTCCTTGGTACCAAGTTCCACTGGTTCAGTTCACTGGGGAAGCGAACTTTAGCTAACTTGGGTGCGGTGAGCCGGTTGGGCTAACGCTAGCCGAGCCTCGTGCTAACCACAACAGTACTTCGAGTAGAGCTTACTTTACGAAGGAGATTTTCCCTCGCTTCCAATTCCGGGGCTTATGAGTCCGCTATCGAGGTTCTCTAGTTGACAACCCAGTGCTTGACGTAACAATAAACCAAAAATATATAACGTTTTACATTATATTTATTATACTTGAAACTGCCGCGTTTTCCTCTTGCCCACTCCTCTCTTTATCTCCTCTCCCTCTCTCTCCAAAAAGAAACCCAGTCAACCAATAAAGGCAGACTCTTGCAATGAATGACAACCACTCATAGCCAATGAAAACACTTTTAAACTTGAGTCTCATACTTTGTATTTTAACCCATATTAAACCGTTTTTACAGATTTTTTAACATTTTAAAACATAATCACGTCATGAAATAAAATACCAAAATACTTTATAAATTAAAATCCCAAAATTGACCAAGGGCTACATAAGTAAGAAAACCCAGCTTCACACTGTCTGTGCGAGTGGATTAAGAGGAAGAAAAATTCAAGTAAGTGCATTTTTGCTGTGGCAGTTAGGCTAACAGGTGGAAAGCTAATAAGCTAAGCTATGGCTGACGATTCAGCTTCAGTGGAAAAAAGGCAAGTAAGGCCAACAGCAAAGGCTATGGAGGAAGCTTTACAGAGGCAAACAAGTGCAAGGAAAGCTAAGCTAAGTCAGCTAACTAAAAGGAAAAACGAAATGCTTGAGTTAATGGAGGATGATGGCAATGTGGATGTGGTAAAAACCAAGTTGAATACAGAGTTTAACCAGCTACTTGGAGATTTTTGCAACCTCAACACTTCTGTAAAGGGGCTTTTATACCAAATTAAGTCTGAAGACGAAATGATAAAGGATCAGCAGTGCTGGTTTGAGCCCAAAGCCACATCATTTCGTGAATTCATTACTGAGGTCAATGCTTGGCTTGATGCTGTTACCCAACGTAGGGAAGAAGCAAGCAAGTTTAATGACGATGTGAGCCCTAGTGATAGTATATCAGCTACATCCTCTAGGAGGTCTAGGAAGTCTAAAGCAAGTTTTGGATGCTCTACAGCATCGTCGGTAGCATCCTCTGCACGTTTAAAGACAGAGCTGGAAAAAGCAGCGCTGTTGGCTAAAGCTGCAGCACTAAAACAACGACATGCTTTGGAAGAAAAAGAGCTGAAGGTTAAAGCTGAAAAGGAGCAGCTTGAGCTGCAAGCTGCACTTGCTGCCGCTGATGCTCAGCTTAAAGTGTTACAAAATTACGAAGAGTCATACGAGTCAAGTGATGCACAATGTGATGCAGGTGTGGTGTCTATAAGGAAGGGAAAATCCATCCCTGTGCTTGATGAAGCAGACTGTCACTCTGTCCACTGTCCTGCCTCAGATGTTCATAGTGCTAATGGTGATGACTTACTCAGTCATGGTCCTCACACTAAGTGTGTTCCTCCTTCGATTAGTCCAGTAAATACACAGACTCTGTGTACTGTAATGCAGAGGCAGAAAGAGATTACAGATTGCTTAGTACAGCAACAAAAATTATCTTCTTTACCACCTCAGAACATTCCCACGTTCAAGGGAGAGCCTTTGGACTATATACTGTTCATGAGAGCATTTGAACATGGTGTAGAGAGTAGAACAGAAAACAGCAGAGACCGACTGTATTTTTTGGAGCAGTACACCAGTGGGCACCCAAGGGATTTAGTACAGAGTTGTTTTCACATGAAGCCAGATGAAGGGTATTGTGAAGCTAAACGTCTCTTAAAGGAATATTTTGGAAATGAATACAAAATATCTGTAGCATATATGGATAAGGCTTTAAACTGGCCTGACATCAAGGCAGATGACAGTGAAGCACTAAACTCATATGCCCTCTTCCTGACAAGTTGCAAAAATGCAATGGCAGAGTTGGAGTATATGGAAGAGATGGATAATGCTGCCAACATGCATGCTATCATTTCCAAATGACCATATAAGTTGAGAGAAAAGTGGAGAAGTCTAGCCTGTGACATACAGGAAAAACAGGAGCACAGACCCAGATTCAGAGATATAGTGGGGTTCGTTACCAGACAAGGAAAGATTGCTCTCCACCCAGTGTTTGGAGACCTAAAGGACAGAAACAAAGCTCAGACAAAATCTCTGCCAAACGTAAAGTCAAATAGAATAGGTAGCAAAAAGAGTTTTACTACCACAGTGACCAAGTTGGACAATCAGAGTGCAGATATGGGTTTAAGTCCAAGTAAAAGGATTCCTGTCAGCACTACTAAACCATTCAGTAAGCCCTGTATCTTCTGTCAAGGGGAGCATACATTGGAGCAGTGTAAAAGGCTGCAGAAATCTCTTCACAGAGAAAAACTGGACTTTCTCAGAAGCAAAGGCCTATGCTTTAGCTGCCTTAAACCAGGACACATGAGTAAGGCATGTGGAGAGAAATTGAGCTGCCAACTTTGCTCAATGATACACCCCACTCTTTTGCACATTAAGAACAAAGAGAAAGTTGTACCCAGTTCAGAGCAAGCAAAGGACACAGAGAATCCTACAGTGATCAGTAGCTTTGTGGACATAGCTGACAGAAATGCTTGCAATGGGGCCGGGAACACAGACAGTGTTCTTGCAATTGTCCCAGTACAAGTAAAGGCAAAGAAGGGAAGCAAAACAGTGACATCTTATGCTTTTTTGGATCCCCGCAGCAATGCCTCGTTTTGCAGCGAAAAGCTTCTGCATGAACTTAACCTTTGTGGACGAAACATTAGCATTCTTCTGACCACCATGGGAGAGCAAAGGATTGTTCACTGTAATGCTGTAGCTGGGTTGGAAGTGAGTGGCCTTCATAGTAACAACTTTATTGAGTTAGCGGAAGTATTCTCCCAAAAAGCAATTCCAGTGAGCAAGGCGAACATCCCAAGTCAGGAAGAAGTAGACAGATGGCCTCATCTGAAAGATGTTCGAATTCCAATCATATGTGGAGAAATAGGTCTGCTAATTGGTGCAAATGTGCCAAGGGCATTGGAACCAGAGGAAGTAATCCACAGTGTAAAGAATGGACCTTATGCTGTGAAAACAATGCTAGGATGGACCATTAATGGACCACTTAGGGAGGACAGCTGCAGCAGGACCAAAACTGGTGTACCACATGTACTGTCAAATCGGATATCAGTGGACAGACTAGAAGAACTGTGGAGTCAACAGTTCAAGTATGACTTTCCTGAGGGTAGGCAAGAGGAGCAGGCAGAGATGTCAAAGGAGGATCTAATTTTCATGGACAGGGTGTCCACATCAGCCCAGCTAAAAAATGGCCACTACTCTATTGGTCTGCCTTTAAAGAACAAGGAGGTTAAAATGCCCTACAACCGTGTCATTGCTGAACAGCGTGCCTTAAATTTGAAGAGGAAGCTTCTCAAAAACACTCAATTTAAAGAGGACTATATCACATTCATGAATGATATGATCACTAAAGGTTATGCAGTGAAAGTTCCAAACAAATACATCAATCGCAGTGAGGGAAGGGTGTGGTACATTCCACATCATGGAGTGTACCATCCCAAAAAACACAAACTCTGTGTGGTGTTTGATTGTGGAGCATCATATCAAGGAACCTCATTGAATAAACAACTTCTCCAAGGACCCAACCTGAGCAATACTTTAATTGGAGTTTTAACAAGGTTCCGTCAAGAGCCTCTGGCGGTAATGGCTGACGTGGAAGCCATGTTCCACCAGGTAAAGGTTCCCTCAGAAGATGCTGATCTGCTCAGATTCTTGTGGTGGCCAGAGGGCGATGTAAATCAGAATCTAGAAGAGTACAGGATGGAAGTACACTTATTTGGTGCCACTTCATCACCAAGTTGTGCTAGCTATGCTCTGAGGCGATGTGCAGAAGACAACAAGCACAAATTTGATGCTTCTGTAATCAACACAGTCTTGCACAACTTTTACATTGATGATTGTCTGAAATCTGTTGCATCTCTTGAGCAGGCACTGTCTTTGTATCATGATTTGAGGGAACTTTGCCAGACTGGAGGCTTCAGGTTAACAAAATGGATCAGCAACAGCACAGAATTGTTGTCTAAAATTCCAGATGAAGAAAAGGCACATGGCAATAAAGATCTTGATCTGGACCATAACCCATTTCCTATAGAAAGAGCATTAGGAGTGCAATGGTGTTTCCAGTCTGACTGCTTCAAGTTCAGAGTTGTCATCCAAAACAGACCTCTTACCAGAAGAGGCATTCTTTCTATGTTGAGTTCAGTATACGATCCTCTGGGGATTTTGGCACCAGTTATCTTGCCTGCAAAAAATATCTTGCAAGAATTATGCAGATCAAAATTCAGCTGGGATGATGATGTGCCAGATAATATTGCCCATCAGTGGTTTAAATGGGTAGAGGGCATACAGCAGCTCTGCACGTTTGGACTAGATCGATGTTTTAAGCCTGCATGCTTTGGAGATCCTGTTTCTGCTCATCTGCATCATTTCTCAGATGCCAGCGAAGTGGGCTATGGCACAGTCACATATCTCGTTCAACACAACAGTCATAATGAAATACATTGTGCATTTGCCTTAGGAAAGGCTAGAGTAGCCCCTCTCAAGTCCACAACCATCCCACGTATGGAACTGACTGCAGCAACTTTAGCAACACGAGTGGATTGCATGCTAAGAAGAGAGATACAGCTTCCACTGGGGGACTCTGTTTTTTGGACAGACAGCACAACTGTACTGAAGTATATCACCAATGAAACGACAAGATTCCGCACCTTTGTGGCCAACAGGGTGGCAGCCATTATTGAGACTTCAGCAGTATCTCAATGGAAATACATCTGCTCTCAACAAAATCCTGCAGATTATGCATCAAGGGGACAAGATGCATATGCTTTTATGCAGAACAAAACCTGGATTAGTGGGCCAAACTTTCTCACTAAGCCAGCTAATAAATGGCCAGAGACGTTGGTTCACCTGGATGAGCCTATGACAACAGACCCTGAGGTAAAGAAACCTGTAATAGTTAATGCTATTGCAGTTGACGAAGCAAGAGATACACTGAAGCAGCTCATTGAGCACTTCTCTTCATGGCTACGTCTTAAAAAGGCGACAGCATGGCTTCTCAGAATAAAAAATATGTTGCTGAACCTGTCTAAAAGGAGAAAGGTATTAGGCCAGTGTCCTTCAAAGATTGAGATGGAGAAAGAAATGTCAAGCTTCCGAAGGAAACTTGTTAAGAAAACTCTTACAGTGGAAGAGCTTCAAAGAGCTGAGCAAGAAATTGTTCGTTATTGTCAGCAAAAGAAATTTCAAAGGGAAATTTTAACTCTTAAAATGCACAAGCCTGTTAGCAAAGGCAGTCATATATGCAAGCTTAATCCACTATTGATTGAAGGCATTCTTAGAGTTGGTGGGAGACTTGGACGAGCAGCCATTCCAGAAGAAGCCAAGTACCCTGCCATTCTGCCTAAAGACCACAGAATATCTGAGTTGATTTTACAGGAAATCCATAAAGATATAGGTCATGGTGGACGTAATCATGTTCTCTCTCACCTACGTCAGAAGTATTGGATTCTCAATGCTACTGCCTTAATTCGAAAGGTTCTAGCCAAGTGTGTAATTTGCAGGAGATTACAAGGTGGTACAGGTAAACAGCAAATGGCAGACTTACCCACAAACAGAGTCTTGCCAGACGAACCACCTTTCACCAAAACGGGAGTGGATTACTTTGGTCCGTTTGATGTGAAGCGTGGAAGAACCACAGTAAAGAGATATGGCGTCATCTTTACTTGCCTGACTGTGCGAGCGGTGCATATTGAAATGGCCGCAAGCTTGGACACTGACTCATTTATCCATGCCTTGAGACGCTTCATTGCAAGACGTGGCCAGGTGTTAGAAATGCGTTCTGACAATGGAACAAATTTTGTTGGTGCTGAGCGCGAGCTAAAAAAGGCAATTCAAGAGTGGAACACCTCCAAAAATAGAGAATACTTTGCTTCAGCATGGAATAAAATGGATGTTCAACCCCCCATCTGGCTCTCACCATGGAGGAGTCTGGGAACGCATGATCCGTTCCATCAGGAATGTGCTTAACACCACTCTAAGAATACAAACATTGGATGAGGAAGGTCTACATACATTTCTCTGTGAAGCAGAGGCTATCTTGAACAGTCGGCCTATCACCACGCCATCTAACGACCCCAATGACATGGAGGCACTCACCCCAAACCATCTTCTGTTGTTAAAAACTAGGCCATCTATGCCTCCAGGGCTGTTTGAAAGGGAGGACCTCTATGCACGTAGAAGATGGAGGCAGGTGCAATACATGGCTGACATGTTTTGGAAAAGATGGGTGATAGAATATCTGCCTGAGTTACAGAAACGTCAAAAGTGGACAAGGGTGTCGCGGAATTATGCTCCTGGAGACATTGTTTTGATTGTGGATGAATCTGCACCCAGAAATTCATGGGTGTTAGGTAGGGTCACCCATACAGTGCAGGACGAACATGGTCTTGTGCGCAGAGTTCGAGTCAAGACAAGTACCAGTGAGCTTGACAGACCCATCACTAAAATATGTCTTCTTCAAACCACAGAATGAGGCAGTGGTAAAGACTGCACTCCTACGGTGTGTCAAGTACTAGCAACCTCTGACTCCAGAAGACTTGATCTTTTTCTCCAAGGACTGTCTTTAATGTTTATGGGGTATTCACTTTATGTAAGATAATTGTTTCTATTAATAGAATACAATTAGGGGCCGGGTGTGTATGGGCCAATTACTAAAATATCAAAACCTTTAATTTATGTTTATTTTGCAGTAATTTAATTTTTTGGACTATGGGTTTAAGATATTTAGATTCTATGAGATAGTTTCTGTAATATTTAGTTTTAAACTAGATAATTTAATGTTTCTTATGTGTTAGTTCATAGTGGTACTGTAGCGTCAGTATAAAGAGGTACTGTCTCTTTAAGAAATGCGCTGTGGGGAGGGAAAGCGGTGATTAGCGAGTTAGGAGGAAAAAAGTTTTTGCTTGGAGCTAAAGGCTGTGAAAGCTCACGGTTTTCTTACCGTAGCCATCGTTTTTGTTTGATAACTGTGAAGTGGAAACGTGTTAATAAAGTTTGTTTTTTCTTGTAAAACATTCTTCAGTGGAAAATGGATAATTATCAAAATGAACGACGTGGCACGAGTAAACCAATGCTTCACCTTTGCTAAAGGGTTTGCCTCTACATGGTGTGTTCTCCCTGTGTCTGCGTGGGTTTCCTACGGGTGACTGTCTGTGAGGAGTGTGGTGTGTTCTCCCTGTGTCTGCGGGGGTTTCCTCCAGGTGACTGTCTGTGAGGAGTGTGGGGTGTTCTCTCTGTGTCTGACTGTCTGTGTGGAGTGTGGTGTGTTCTCCCTGTGTCTGCGTGGGTTTCCTCCGGGTGACTGTCTGTGAGGAGTGTGGTGTGTTCTCCCTGTGTCTGCGTGGGTTTCCTCCGGGTGACTGTCTGTGAGGAGTGTGGTGTGTTCTCCCTGTGTCTGCGTGGGTTTCCTCCAGGTGACTGTCTGTGAGGAGTGTGGTGTGTTCTCTCTGTGTCTGACTGTCTGTGAGGAGTGTGGTGTGTTCCCCCTGTGTCTGCGTAGGTTTCCTCCGGGTGACTGTCTGTGAGGAGTGTGGTGTGTTCCCCCTGTCTCTGCGTGGGTTTCCTCCAGGTGACTGTCTGTGAGGAGTGTGGTGTGTTCTCTCTGTGTCTGACTGTCTGTGAGGAGTGTGGTGTGTTCTCCCTGTGTCTGCGTGAGTTTCCTCCGGGTGACTGTCTGTGAGGAGTGTGGTGTGTTCTCCCTCTCTGCGTGGATTTCCTCCAGGTGACTGTCTGTGAGGAGTGTGGTGTGTTCTCTCTGTGTCTGACTATCTGTGAGGAGTGTGGTATGTTCTCCCTGTGTCTGCGTGGGTTTCCTCCGGGTGACTGTCTGTGAGGAGTGTGGTGTGTTCTCCCTGTGTCTGCGGGGGTTTCCTCCAGGTGACTGTCTGTGAGGAGTGTGGTGTGTTCTCCCTGTGTCTGACTGTCTGTGAGGAGTGTGGTGTGTTCTCCCTGTGTCTGCGTGGGTTTCTTCCGGGTGACTGTCTGTGAGGAGTTTGGTGTGTTCTCCCTGTGTCTGCGTGGGTTTCCTCCAGGTGATTGTCTGTGAAGAGTGTGGTGTGTTCTCTCTGTGTCTGACTATCTGTGAGGAGTGTGGTGTGTTCTCTCTGTGTCTGACTGTCTGTGAGGAGTGTGGTGTGTTCTCCCTGTGTCTGCGTGGGTTTCCTCCGGGTGACTATCTGTGAGGAGTGTGGTGTGTTCTCTCTGTGTCTGCGTGGGTTTCCCCCGGGTGACTGTCTGTGAGGAGTGTGGTGTGTTCTCCCTGTGTCTGCGTGGGTTTCCTCCAGGTGACTGTCTGTGAGGAATGTGGTGTGTTCTCTCTGTGTCTGACTGTCTGTGAGGAGTGTGGTGTGTTCCCCCTGTGTCTGCGTGGGTTTCCTCCAGGTGACTGTCTGTGAGGAGTGTCGTGTGTTCTCTCTGTGTCTGACTGTCTGTGAGGAGTATGGTGTGTTCTCCCTGTGTCTGCGTGGGTTTCCTCTGGGTGACTGTCTGTGAGGAGTGTGGTGTGTTCTCCCTGTGTCTGCGTGGGTTTCCTCCGGGTGACTGTCTGTGAGGAGTGTGGTGTGTTCTCCCTGTGTCTGCGTGGGTTTCCTCCAGGTGACTGTCTGTGAGGAGTGTGGTGTGTTCTCTCTGTGTCTGACTGTCTGTGAGGAGTGTGTTCTCTCTGTGTCTGACTGTCTGTGAGGAGTGTGGGGTGTTCTCCCTGTGTCTGCGTGGGTTTCCTCCGGGTGACTATCTGTGAGGAGTGTGGTGTGTTCTCTCTGTGTCTGCGTGGGTTTCCTCCAGGTGACTGTCTGTGAGGAGTTTGGTGTGTTCTCCCTGTGTCTGAGTGGGTTTTCTCCAGGTGATTGTCTGTGAGGAGTGTGGTGTGTTCTCTCTGTGTCTGACTGTCTGTGAGGAGTGTGGTGTGTTCCCCCTGTTTCTGCGTGGGTTTCCTCCAGGTGACTGTCTGTGAGGAGTGTGGTGTGTTCTCTCTGTGTCTGACTGTCTGTGAGGAGTGTGGTGTTTTCTCCCTGTGTCTGCGTGGGTTTCCTCCGGGTGACTGTCTGTGAGGAGTGTGGTGTGTTCTCCCTGTGTCTGCGGGGGTTTCCTCCGGGTGACTGTCTGTGAGGAATGTGGTGTGTTCTCCCTGTGTCTGCGTGGGTTTCCTCTGGGTGACTGTCTGTGAGGAGTGTGGTGTGTTCTCTCTGTGTCTGACTGTCTGTGAGGAGTGTGGTGTGTTCCCCCTGTTTCTGCGTGGGTTTCCTCCAGGTGACTGTCTATGAGGAGTGTGGTGTGTTCTCTCAGTGTCTGACTGTCTGTGAGGAGTGTGGTGTTTTCTCCCTGTGTCTGCGTGGGTTTCCTCCGGGTGACTGTCTGTGAGGAGTGTGGTGTGTTCCCCCTGTGTCTGCGTGGGTTTCCTCCGGGTGACTGTCTGTGAGGAGTGTGGTGTGTTCTCCCTGTGTCTGCGTGGGTTTCCTCCGGGTGACTATCTGTGAGGAGTGTGGTGTGTTCTCCCTGTGTCTGCGTGGGTTTCCTCCAGGTGACTGTCTGTGAGGAGTGTGGTGTGTTCGCTCTGAGTCTGACTGTCTGTGAGGAGTGTGGTGTGTTCCCCCTGTGTCTGCGTGGGTTTCCTCCAGGTGACTGTCTGTGAGGAGTGTCGTGTGTTCTCTCTGTGTCTGACTGTCTGTGAGGAGTATGGTGTGTTCTCCCTGTGTCTGCGAGGGTTTCCTCTGGGTGACTGTCTGTGAGGAGTGTGGTGTGTTCTCCCTGTGTCTGCGTGGGTTTCCTCCGGGTGACTGTCTGTGAGGAGTGTGGTGTGTTCTCCCTGTGTCTGCGTGGGTTTCCTCCAGGTGACTGTCTGTGAGGAGTGTGGTGTGTTCTCTCTGTGTCTGACTGTCTGTGAGGAGTGTGGTGTGTTCTCCCTGTGTCTGCGTGGGTTTCCTCCGGGTGACTATCTGTGAGGAGTGTGGTGTGTTCTCTCTGTGTCTGCGTGGGTTTCCTCCAGGTGACTGTCTGTGAGGAGTTTGGTGTGTTCTCCCTGTGTCTGAGTGGGTTTTCTCCAGGTGATTGTCTGTGAGGAGTGTGGTGTGTTCTCTCTGTGTCTGACTGTCTGTGAGGAGTGTGGTGTGTTCCCCCTGTTTCTGCGTGGGTTTCCTCCAGGTGACTGTCTGTGAGGAGTGTGGTGTGTTCTCCCTGTGTCTGACTGTCTGTGAGGAGTGTGGTGTTTTCTCCCTGTGTCTGCGTGGGTTTCCTCCGGGTGACTGTCTGTGAGGAGTGTGGTGTGTTCTCCCTGTGTCTGCGGGGGTTTCCTCCAGGTGACTGTCTGTGAGGAGTGTGGTGTGTTCTCTCTGTGTCTGACTGTCTGTGAGGAGTGTGGTGTGTTCTCCCTGTGTCTGCGTGGGTTTCCTCCGGGTGACTGTCTGTGAGGAGTGTGGTGTGTTCTCCCTGTGTCTGCGGGGGTTTCCTCCAGGTGACTGTCTGTGAGGAGTTTGGTGTGTTCTCTCTGTGTCTGACTGTCTGTGTGGAGTGTGGTGTGTTCTCCCTGTGTCTGCGTGGGTTTCCTCCGGGTGACTGTCTGTGAGGAGTGTGGTGTGTTCTCCCTGTGTCTGCGTGGGTTTCCTCCGGGTGACTGTCTGTGAGGAGTGTGGTGTGTTCTCCCTGTGTCTGCGTGGGTTTCCTCCAGGTGACTGTCTGTGAGGAGTGTGGTGTGTTCTCTCTGTGTCTGACTGTCTGTGAGGAGTGTGGTGTGTTCCCCCTGTGTCTGCGTAGGTTTCCTCCGGGTGACTGTCTGTGAGGAGTGTGGTGTGTTCCCCCTGTCTCTGCGTGGGTTTCCTCCAGGTGACTGTCTGTGAGGAGTGTGGTGTGTTCTCTCTGTGTCTGACTGTCTGTGAGGAGTGTGGTGTGTTCTCCCTGTGTCTGCGTGAGTTTCCTCCGGGTGACTGTCTGTGAGGAGTGTGGTGTGTTCTCCCTCTCTGCGTGGATTTCCTCCAGGTGACTGTCTGTGAGGAGTGTGGTGTGTTCTCTCTGTGTCTGACTATCTGTGAGGAGTGTGGTGTGTTCTCCCTGTGTCTGCGTGGGTTTCCTCCGGGTGACTGTCTGTGAGGAGTGTGGTGTGTTCTCCCTGTGTCTGCGGGGGTTTCCTCCAGGTGACTGTCTGTGAGGAGTGTGGTGTGTTCTCCCTGTGTCTGACTGTCTGTGAGGAGTGTGGTGTGTTCTCCCTGTGTCTGCGTGGGTTTCTTCCGGGTGACTGTCTGTGAGGAGTTTGGTGTGTTCTCCCTGTGTCTGCGTGGGTTTCCTCCAGGTGATTGTCTGTGAAGAGTGTGGTGTGTTCTCTCTGTGTCTGACTATCTGTGAGGAGTGTGGTGTGTTCCCCCTGTGTCTGCGTGGGTTTCCTCGAGGTGACTGTCTGTGAGGAGTGTGGTGTGTTCTCTCTGTGTCTGACTGTCTGTGAGGAGTGTGGTGTGTTCTCCCTGTGTCTGCGTGGGTTTCCTCCGGGTGACTATCTGTGAGGAGTGTGGTGTGTTCTCTCTGTGTCTGCGTGGGTTTCCCCCGGGTGACTGTCTGTGAGGAGTGTGGTGTGTTCTCCCTGTGTCTGCGTGGGTTTCCTCCAGGTGACTGTCTGTGAGGAATGTGGTGTGTTCTCTCTGTGTCTGACTGTCTTTGAGGAGTGTGGTGTGTTCCCCCTGTGTCTGCGTGGGTTTCCTCCAGGTGACTGTCTGTGAGGAGTGTCGTGTGTTCTCTCTGTGTCTGACTGTCTGTGAGGAGTATGGTGTGTTCTCCCTGTGTCTGCGTGGGTTTCCTCTGGGTGACTGTCTGTGAGGAGTGTGGTGTGTTCTCCCTGTGTCTGCGTGGG
This sequence comes from Hoplias malabaricus, assembly GCF_029633855.1. Taxonomy (NCBI): domain Eukaryota; kingdom Metazoa; phylum Chordata; class Actinopteri; order Characiformes; family Erythrinidae; genus Hoplias; species Hoplias malabaricus. The sequence goes on from NC_089820.1 coordinate 25,597,902, forward strand.
TTTCCTCCGGGTGACTGTCTGTGAGGAGTGTGGTGTGTTCTCCCTGTGTCTGCGTGGGTTTCCTCCAGGTGACTGTCTGTGAGGAGTGTGGTGTGTTCTCTCTGTGTCTGTCTGTCTGTGAGGAGTGTGTTCTCTCTGTGTCTGACTGTCTGTGAGGAGTGTGGGGTGTTCTCCCTGTGTCTGCGTGGGTTTCCTCCGGGTGACTGTCTGTGAGGAGTGTGGTGTGTTCTCTCTGTGTCTGCGTGGGTTTCCTCCAGGTGACTGTCTGTGAGGAGTTTGGTGTGTTCTCCCTGTGTCTGAGTGGGTTTTCTCCAGGTGATTGTCTGTGAGGAGTGTGGTGTGTTCTCTCTGTGTCTGACTGTCTGTGAGGAGTGTGGTGTTTTCCCCCTGTTTCTGCGTGGGTTTCCTCCAGGTGACTGTCTGTGAGGAGTGTGGTGTGTTCTCTCTGTGTCTGACTGTCTGTGAGGAGTGTGGTGTTTTCTCCCTGTGTCTGCGTGGGTTTCCTCCGGGTGACTGTCTGTGAGGAGTGTGGTGTGTTCTCCCTGTGTCTGCGGGGGTTTCCTCCGGGTGACTGTCTGTGAGGAATGTGGTGTGTTCTCCCTGTGTCAGCGTGGGTTTCCTCTGGGTGACTGTCTGTGAGGAGTGTGGTGTGTTCTCTCTGTGTCTGACTGTCTGTGAAGAGTGTGGTGTGTTCCCCCTGTTTCTGCGTGGGTTTCCTCCAGGTGACTGTCTGTGAGGAGTGTGGTGTGTTCTCTCTGTGTCTGACTGTCTGTGATGAGTGTGGTGTTTTCTCCCTGTGTCTGCGTGGGTTTCCTCCGGGTGACTGTCTGTGAGGAGTGTGGTGTGTTCCCCCTGTGTCTGCGTGGGTTTCCTCCGGGTGACTGTCTGTGAGGAGTGTGGTGTGTTCTCCCTGTGTCTGCGTGGGTTTCCTCCGGGTGACTATCTGTGAGGAGTGTGGTGTGTTCTCCCTGTGTCTGCGTGGGTTTCCTCCAGGTGACTGTCTGTGAGGAGTGTGGTGTGTTCTCTCTGTGTCTGACTGTCTGTGAGGAGTGTGGTGTGTTCCCCCTGTGTCTGCGTGGGTTTCCTCCAGGTGACTGTCTGTGAGGAGTGTCGTGTGTTCTCTCTGTGTCTGACTGTCTGTGAGGAGTATGGTGTGTTCTCCCTGTGTCTGCGTGGGTTTCCTCTGGGTGACTGTCTGTGAGGAGTGTGGTGTGTTCTCCCTGTGTCTGCGTGGGTTTCCTCCGGGTGACTGTCTGTGAGGAGTGTGGTGTGTTCTCCCTGTGTCTGCGTGGGTTTCCTCCAGGTGACTGTCTGTGAGGAGTGTGGTGTGTTCTCTCTGTGTCTGACTGTCTGTGAGGAGTGTGGTGTGTTCTCCCTGTGTCTGCGTGGGTTTCCTCCGGGTGACTATCTGTGAGGAGTGTGGTGTGTTCTCTCTGTGTCTGCGTGGGTTTCCTCCAGGTGACTGTCTGTGAGGAGTTTGGTGTGTTCTCCCTGTGTCTGAGTGGGTTTTCTCCAGGTGATTGTCTGTGTGGTGTGTTCTCTCTGTGTCTGACTGTCTGTGAGGAGTGTGGTGTGTTCCCCCTGTTTCTGCGTGGGTTTCCTCCGGGTGACTGTCTGTGAGGAGTGTGGTGTGTTCTCCCTGTGTCTGCGGGGGTTTCCTCCAGGTGACTGTCTGTGAGGAGTGTGGTGTGTTCTCTCTGTGTCTGACTGTCTGTGAGGAGTGTGGTGTGTTCTCCCTGTGTCTGCGTGGGTTTCCTCCGGGTGACTGTCTGTGAGGAGTGTGGTGTGTTCTCCCTGTGTCTGCGTGGGTTTCCTCCAGGTGACTGTCTGTGAGGAGTGTGGTGTGTTCTCTCTGTGTCTGACTGTCTGTGAGGAGTGTGGTGTGTTCCCCCTGTTTCTGCGTGGGTTTCCTCCAGGTGACTGTCTGTGAGGAGTGTGGTGTGTTCTCTCTGTGTCTGACTGTCTGTGAGGAGTGTGGTGTTTTCTCCCTGTGTCTGCGTGGGTTTCCTCCGGGTGACTGTCTGTGAGGAGTGTGGTGTGTTCCCCCTGTGTCTGCGTGGGTTTCCTCCGGGTGACTGTCTGTGAGGAGTGTGGTGTGTTCTCCCTGTGTCTGCGTGGGTTTCCTCCGGGTGACTATCTGTGAGGAGTGTGGTGTGTTCTCCCTGTGTCTGCGTGGGTTTCCTCCAGGTGACTGTCTGTGAGGAGTGTGGTGTGTTCTCTCTGTGTCTGACTGTCTGTGAGGAGTGTGGTGTGTTCCCCCTGTGTCTGCGTGGGTTTCCTCCAGGTGACTGTCTGTAAGGAGTGTCGTGTGTTCTCTCTGTGTCTGACTGTCTGTGAGGAGTATGGTGTGTTCTCCCTGTGTCTGCGTGGGTTTCCTCTGGGTGACTGTCTGTGAGGAGTGTGGTGTGTTCTCCCTGTGTCTGCGTGGGTTTCCTCCGGGTGACTGTCTGTGAGGAGTGTGGTGTGTTCTCCCTGTGTCTGCGTGGGTTTCCTCCAGGTGACTGTCTGTGAGGAGTGTGGTGTGTTCTCTCTGTGTCTGACTGTCTGTGAGGAGTGTGGTGTGTTCTCCCTGTGTCTGCGTGGGTTTCCTCCGGGTGACTATCTGTGAGGAGTGTGGTGTGTTCTCTCTGTGTCTGCGTGGGTTTCCTCCAGGTGACTGTCTGTGAGGAGTTTGGTGTGTTCTCCCTGTGTCTGAGTGGGTTTTCTCCAGGTGATTGTCTGTGAGGAGTGTGGTGTGTTCTCTCTGTGTCTGACTGTCTGTGAGGAGTGTGGTGTGTTCCCCCTGTTTCTGCGTGGGTTTCCTCCAGGTGACTGTCTGTGAGGAGTGTGGTGTGTTCTCCCTGTGTCTGACTGTCTGTGAGGAGTGTGGTGTTTTCTCCCTGTGTCTGCGTGGGTTTCCTCCGGGTGACTGTCTGTGAGGAGTGTGGTGTGTTCTCCCTGTGTCTGCAGGGGTTTCCTCCAGGTGACTGTCTGTGAGGAGTGTGGTGTGTTCTCTCTGTGTCTGACTGTCTGTGAGGAGTGTGGTGTGTTCTCCCTGTGTCTGCGTGGGTTTCCTCCGGGTGACTGTCTGTGAGGAGTGTGGTGTGTTCTCCCTGTGTCTGCGGGGGTTTCCTCCAGGTGACTGTCTGTGAGGAGTTTGGTGTGTTCTCTCTGTGTCTGACTGTCTGTGAGGAGTTTGGTGTGTTCTCCGTGTGTCTGCGTGGGTTTCCTCCGGGTGACTGTCTGTGAGGAGTGTGGTGTGTTCTCCCTGTGTCTGCGTGGGTTTCCTCCGGGTGACTGTCTGTGAGGAGTGTGGTGTGTTCTCCCTGTGTCTGCGTGGGTTTCCTCCAGGTCACTGTCTGTGAGGAGTGTGGTGTGTTCTCTCTGTGTCTGACTGTCTGTGAGGAGTGTGGTGTGTTCCCCCTGTGTCTGCGTAGGTTTCCTCCGGGTGACTGTCTGTGAGGAGTGTGGTGTGTTCTCTCTGTGTCTGACTGTCTGTGAAGAGTGTGGTGTGTTCTCCCTGTGTCTGCGTGGGTTTCCTCCAGGTGACTGTCTGTGAGGAGTGTGGTGTGTTCTCTCTGTGTCTGACTGTCTGTGAGGAGTGTGGTGTGTTCTCCCTGTGTCTGCGTGAGTTTCCTCCGGGTGACTGTCTGTGAGGAGTGTGGTGTGTTCTCCCTGTGTCTGTGGGGGTTTCCTCCAGGTGACTGTCTGTGAGGAGTGTGGTGTGTTCTCCCTGTGTCTGCGTGGGTTTCCTCCGGGTGACTATCTGTGAGGTGTGTGGTGTGTTCTCTCTGTGTCTGCGTGGGTTTCCTCCAGGTGACTGTCTGTGAGGAGTTTGGTGTGTTCCCCCTGTGTCTGCGTGGGTTTCCTCCGGGTGACTGTCTGTGAGGAGTGTGGTGTGTTCTCCCTGTGTCTGAGTGGGTTTCCTCCAGGTGACTGTCTGTGAGGAGTGTGGTGTGTTCTCTCTGTGTCTGACTGTCTGTGAGGAGTGTGGTGTTTTCTCCTTGTGTCTGCGTGGGTTTCCTCCGGGTGACTGTCTGTGAGGAGTGTGGTGTGTTCTCTCTGTGTCTGACTGTCTGTGAGGATTGTGGTGTTTTCTCCCTGTGTCTGCGTGGGTTTCCTCGGGGTGACTGTCTGTGAGGAGTATGGTGTGTTCCCCCTGTGTCTGTGTGGGTTTTCTCCGGGTGACTGTCTGTGAGGAGTGTGGTGTGTTCTCCCTGTGTCTGCGTGGGTTTCCTCCGGGTGACTGTCTGTGAGGAGTGTGGTGTGTTCTCTCTGTGTCTGACTGTCTGTGAGGAGTGTGGTGTGTTCCCCCTGTGTCTGCGTGGGTTTCCTCCAGGTGACTGTCTGTGAGGAGTGTCGTGTGTTCCCCCTGTGTCTGCGTGGGTTTCCTCCAGGTGACTGTCTGTGAGGAGTGTGGTGTGTTCTCTCTGTGTCTGTCTGTCTGTGAAGAGTGTGGTGTGTTCCCCCTGTGTCTGCGTAGGTTTCCTCCGGGTGACTGTCTGTGAGGAGTGTGGTGTGTTCTCTCTGTGTCTGACTGTCTGTGAGGAGTGTGGTGTGTTCTCCCTGTGTCTGCGTGGGTTTCCTCCGGGTGACTGTCTGTGAGGAGTGTGGTGTGTTCTCTCTGTGTCTGACTGTCTGTGAGGAGTGTGGTGTTTTCTCCCTGTGTCTGCGTGGGTTTCCTCCGGGTGACTGTCTGTGAGGAGTGTGGTGTGTTCTCCCTGTGTCTGCGGGGGTTTCCTCCAGGTGACTGTCTGTGAGGAGTGTGGTGTGTTCTCTCTGTGTCTGACTGTCTGTGAGGAGTGTGGTGTGTTCTCCCTGTGTCTGCGTGGGTTTCCTCCGGGTGACTGTCTGTGAGGAGTGTGGTGTGTTCTCCCTGTGTCTGCGGGGGTTTCCTCCAGGTGACTGTCTGTGAGGAGTTTGGTGTGTTCTCTCTGTGTCTGACTGTCTGTGTGGAGTGTGGTGTGTTCTCCCTGTGTCTGCGTGGGTTTCCTCCGGGTGACTGTCTGTGAGGAGTGTGGTGTGTTCTCCCTGTGTCTGCGTGGGTTTCCTCCGGGTGACTGTCTGTGAGGAGTGTGGTGTGTTCTCCCTGTGTCTGCGTGGGTTTCCTCCAGGTGACTGTCTGTGAGGAGTGTGGTGTGTTCTCTCTGTGTCTGACTGTCTGTGAGGAGTGTGGTGTGTTCCCCCTGTGTCTGCGTAGGTTTCCTCCGGGTGACTGTCTGTGAGGAGTGTGGTGTGTTCCCCCTGTCTCTGCGTGGGTTTCCTCCAGGTGACTGTCTGTGAGGAGTGTGGTGTGTTCTCTCTGTGTCTGACTGTCTGTGAGGAGTGTGGTGTGTTCTCCCTGTGTCTGCGTGAGTTTCCTCCGGGTGACTGTCTGTGAGGAGTGTGGTGTGTTCTCCCTCTCTGCGTGGATTTCCTCCAGGTGACTGTCTGTGAGGAGTGTGGTGTGTTCTCTCTGTGTCTGACTATCTGTGAGGAGTGTGGTGTGTTCTCCCTGTGTCTGCGTGGGTTTCCTCCGGGTGACTGTCTGTGAGGAGTGTGGTGTGTTCTCCCTGTGTCTGCGGGGGTTTCCTCCAGGTGACTGTCTGTGAGGAGTGTGGTGTGTTCTCCCTGTGTCTGACTGTCTGTGAGGAGTGTGGTGTGTTCTCCCTGTGTCTGCGTGGGTTTCTTCCGGGTGACTGTCTGTGAGGAGTTTGGTGTGTTCTCCCTGTGTCTGCGTGGGTTTCCTCCAGGTGATTGTCTGTGAAGAGTGTGGTGTGTTCTCTCTGTGTCTGACTATCTGTGAGGAGTGTGGTGTGTTCCCCCTGTGTCTGCGTGGGTTTCCTCGAGGTGACTGTCTGTGAGGAGTGTGGTGTGTTCTCTCTGTGTCTGACTGTCTGTGAGGAGTGTGGTGTGTTCTCCCTGTGTCTGCGTGGGTTTCCTCCGGGTGACTATCTGTGAGGAGTGTGGTGTGTTCTCTCTGTGTCTGCGTGGGTTTCCCCCGGGTGACTGTCTGTGAGGAGTGTGGTGTGTTCTCCCTGTGTCTGCGTGGGTTTCCTCCAGGTGACTGTCTGTGAGGAATGTGGTGTGTTCTCTCTGTGTCTGACTGTCTTTGAGGAGTGTGGTGTGTTCCCCCTGTGTCTGCGTGGGTTTCCTCCAGGTGACTGTCTGTGAGGAGTGTCGTGTGTTCTCTCTGTGTCTGACTGTCTGTGAGGAGTATGGTGTGTTCTCCCTGTGTCTGCGTGGGTTTCCTCTGGGTGACTGTCTGTGAGGAGTGTGGTGTGTTCTCCCTGTGTCTGCGTGGGTTTCCTCCGGGTGACTGTCTGTGAGGAGTGTGGTGTGTTCTCCCTGTGTCTGCGTGGGTTTCCTCCAGGTGACTGTCTGTGAGGAGTGTGGTGTGTTCTCTCTGTGTCTGTCTGTCTGTGAGGAGTGTGTTCTCTCTGTGTCTGACTGTCTGTGAGGAGTGTGGGGTGTTCTCCCTGTGTCTGCGTGGGTTTCCTCCGGGTGACTGTCTGTGAGGAGTGTGGTGTGTTCTCTCTGTGTCTGCGTGGGTTTCCTCCAGGTGACTGTCTGTGAGGAGTTTGGTGTGTTCTCCCTGTGTCTGAGTGGGTTTTCTCCAGGTGATTGTCTGTGAGGAGTGTGGTGTGTTCTCTCTGTGTCTGACTGTCTGTGAGGAGTGTGGTGTTTTCCCCCTGTTTCTGCGTGGGTTTCCTCCAGGTGACTGTCTGTGAGGAGTGTGGTGTGTTCTCTCTGTGTCTGACTGTCTGTGAGGAGTGTGGTGTTTTCTCCCTGTGTCTGCGTGGGTTTCCTCCGGGTGACTGTCTGTGAGGAGTGTGGTGTGTTCTCCCTGTGTCTGCGGGGGTTTCCTCCGGGTGACTGTCTGTGAGGAATGTGGTGTGTTCTCCCTGTGTCAGCGTGGGTTTCCTCTGGGTGACTGTCTGTGAGGAGTGTGGTGTGTTCTCTCTGTGTCTGACTGTCTGTGAAGAGTGTGGTGTGTTCCCCCTGTTTCTGCGTGGGTTTCCTCCAGGTGACTGTCTGTGAGGAGTGTGGTGTGTTCTCTCTGTGTCTGACTGTCTGTGATGAGTGTGGTGTTTTCTCCCTGTGTCTGCGTGGGTTTCCTCCGGGTGACTGTCTGTGAGGAGTGTGGTGTGTTCCCCCTGTGTCTGCGTGGGTTTCCTCCGGGTGACTGTCTGTGAGGAGTGTGGTGTGTTCTCCCTGTGTCTGCGTGGGTTTCCTCCGGGTGACTATCTGTGAGGAGTGTGGTGTGTTCTCCCTGTGTCTGCGTGGGTTTCCTCCAGGTGACTGTCTGTGAGGAGTGTGGTGTGTTCTCTCTGTGTCTGACTGTCTGTGAGGAGTGTGGTGTGTTCCCCCTGTGTCTGCGTGGGTTTCCTCCAGGTGACTGTCTGTGAGGAGTGTCGTGTGTTCTCTCTGTGTCTGACTGTCTGTGAGGAGTATGGTGTGTTCTCCCTGTGTCTGCGTGGGTTTCCTCTGGGTGACTGTCTGTGAGGAGTGTGGTGTGTTCTCCCTGTGTCTGCGTGGGTTTCCTCCGGGTGACTGTCTGTGAGGAGTGTGGTGTGTTCTCCCTGTGTCTGCGTGGGTTTCCTCCAGGTGACTGTCTGTGAGGAGTGTGGTGTGTTCTCTCTGTGTCTGACTGTCTGTGAGGAGTGTGGTGTGTTCTCCCTGTGTCTGCGTGGGTTTCCTCCGGGTGACTATCTGTGAGGAGTGTGGTGTGTTCTCTCTGTGTCTGCGTGGGTTTCCTCCAGGTGACTGTCTGTGAGGAGTTTGGTGTGTTCTCCCTGTGTCTGAGTGGGTTTTCTCCAGGTGATTGTCTGTGTGGTGTGTTCTCTCTGTGTCTGACTGTCTGTGAGGAGTGTGGTGTGTTCCCCCTGTTTCTGCGTGGGTTTCCTCCGGGTGACTGTCTGTGAGGAGTGTGGTGTGTTCTCCCTGTGTCTGCGGGGGTTTCCTCCAGGTGACTGTCTGTGAGGAGTGTGGTGTGTTCTCTCTGTGTCTGACTGTCTGTGAGGAGTGTGGTGTGTTCTCCCTGTGTCTGCGTGGGTTTCCTCCGGGTGACTGTCTGTGAGGAGTGTGGTGTGTTCTCCCTGTGTCTGCGTGGGTTTCCTCCAGGTGACTGTCTGTGAGGAGTGTGGTGTGTTCTCTCTGTGTCTGACTGTCTGTGAGGAGTGTGGTGTGTTCCCCCTGTTTCTGCGTGGGTTTCCTCCAGGTGACTGTCTGTGAGGAGTGTGGTGTGTTCTCTCTGTGTCTGACTGTCTGTGAGGAGTGTGGTGTTTTCTCCCTGTGTCTGCGTGGGTTTCCTCCGGGTGACTGTCTGTGAGGAGTGTGGTGTGTTCCCCCTGTGTCTGCGTGGGTTTCCTCCGGGTGACTGTCTGTGAGGAGTGTGGTGTGTTCTCCCTGTGTCTGCGTGGGTTTCCTCCGGGTGACTATCTGTGAGGAGTGTGGTGTGTTCTCCCTGTGTCTGCGTGGGTTTCCTCCAGGTGACTGTCTGTGAGGAGTGTGGTGTGTTCTCTCTGTGTCTGACTGTCTGTGAGGAGTGTGGTGTGTTCCCCCTGTGTCTGCGTGGGTTTCCTCCAGGTGACTGTCTGTAAGGAGTGTCGTGTGTTCTCTCTGTGTCTGACTGTCTGTGAGGAGTATGGTGTGTTCTCCCTGTGTCTGCGTGGGTTTCCTCTGGGTGACTGTCTGTGAGGAGTGTGGTGTGTTCTCCCTGTGTCTGCGTGGGTTTCCTCCGGGTGACTGTCTGTGAGGAGTGTGGTGTGTTCTCCCTGTGTCTGCGTGGGTTTCCTCCAGGTGACTGTCTGTGAGGAGTGTGGTGTGTTCTCTCTGTGTCTGACTGTCTGTGAGGAGTGTGGTGTGTTCTCCCTGTGTCTGCGTGGGTTTCCTCCGGGTGACTATCTGTGAGGAGTGTGGTGTGTTCTCTCTGTGTCTGCGTGGGTTTCCTCCAGGTGACTGTCTGTGAGGAGTTTGGTGTGTTCTCCCTGTGTCTGAGTGGGTTTTCTCCAGGTGATTGTCTGTGAGGAGTGTGGTGTGTTCTCTCTGTGTCTGACTGTCTGTGAGGAGTGTGGTGTGTTCCCCCTGTTTCTGCGTGGGTTTCCTCCAGGTGACTGTCTGTGAGGAGTGTGGTGTGTTCTCCCTGTGTCTGACTGTCTGTGAGGAGTGTGGTGTTTTCTCCCTGTGTCTGCGTGGGTTTCCTCCGGGTGACTGTCTGTGAGGAGTGTGGTGTGTTCTCCCTGTGTCTGCAGGGGTTTCCTCCAGGTGACTGTCTGTGAGGAGTGTGGTGTGTTCTCTCTGTGTCTGACTGTCTGTGAGGAGTGTGGTGTGTTCTCCCTGTGTCTGCGTGGGTTTCCTCCGGGTGACTGTCTGTGAGGAGTGTGGTGTGTTCTCCCTGTGTCTGCGGGGGTTTCCTCCAGGTGACTGTCTGTGAGGAGTTTGGTGTGTTCTCTCTGTGTCTGACTGTCTGTGAGGAGTTTGGTGTGTTCTCCGTGTGTCTGCGTGGGTTTCCTCCGGGTGACTGTCTGTGAGGAGTGTGGTGTGTTCTCCCTGTGTCTGCGTGGGTTTCCTCCGGGTGACTGTCTGTGAGGAGTGTGGTGTGTTCTCCCTGTGTCTGCGTGGGTTTCCTCCAGGTCACTGTCTGTGAGGAGTGTGGTGTGTTCTCTCTGTGTCTGACTGTCTGTGAGGAGTGTGGTGTGTTCCCCCTGTGTCTGCGTAGGTTTCCTCCGGGTGACTGTCTGTGAGGAGTGTGGTGTGTTCTCTCTGTGTCTGACTGTCTGTGAAGAGTGTGGTGTGTTCTCCCTGTGTCTGCGTGGGTTTCCTCCAGGTGACTGTCTGTGAGGAGTGTGGTGTGTTCTCTCTGTGTCTGACTGTCTGTGAGGAGTGTGGTGTGTTCTCCCTGTGTCTGCGTGAGTTTCCTCCGGGTGACTGTCTGTGAGGAGTGTGGTGTGTTCTCCCTGTGTCTGTGGGGGTTTCCTCCAGGTGACTGTCTGTGAGGAGTGTGGTGTGTTCTCCCTGTGTCTGCGTGGGTTTCCTCCGGGTGACTATCTGTGAGGTGTGTGGTGTGTTCTCTCTGTGTCTGCGTGGGTTTCCTCCAGGTGACTGTCTGTGAGGAGTTTGGTGTGTTCCCCCTGTGTCTGCGTGGGTTTCCTCCGGGTGACTGTCTGTGAGGAGTGTGGTGTGTTCTCCCTGTGTCTGAGTGGGTTTCCTCCAGGTGACTGTCTGTGAGGAGTGTGGTGTGTTCTCTCTGTGTCTGACTGTCTGTGAGGAGTGTGGTGTTTTCTCCTTGTGTCTGCGTGGGTTTCCTCCGGGTGACTGTCTGTGAGGAGTGTGGTGTGTTCTCTCTGTGTCTGACTGTCTGTGAGGATTGTGGTGTTTTCTCCCTGTGTCTGCGTGGGTTTCCTCGGGGTGACTGTCTGTGAGGAGTATGGTGTGTTCCCCCTGTGTCTGTGTGGGTTTTCTCCGGGTGACTGTCTGTGAGGAGTGTGGTGTGTTCTCCCTGTGTCTGCGTGGGTTTCCTCCGGGTGACTGTCTGTGAGGAGTGTGGTGTGTTCTCTCTGTGTCTGACTGTCTGTGAGGAGTGTGGTGTGTTCCCCCTGTGTCTGCGTGGGTTTCCTCCAGGTGACTGTCTGTGAGGAGTGTCGTGTGTTCCCCCTGTGTCTGCGTGGGTTTCCTCCAGGTGACTGTCTGTGAGGAGTGTGGTGTGTTCTCTCTGTGTCTGTCTGTCTGTGAAGAGTGTGGTGTGTTCCCCCTGTGTCTGCGTAGGTTTCCTCCGGGTGACTGTCTGTGAGGAGTGTGGTGTGTTCTCTCTGTGTCTGACTGTCTGTGAGGAGTGTGGTGTGTTCTCCCTGTGTCTGCGTGGGTTTCCTCCGGGTGACTGTCTGTGAGGAGTGTGGTGTGTTCTCTCTGTGTCTGACTGTCTGTGAGGAGTGTGGTGTGTTCTCCCTGTGTCTGCGTGAGTTTCCTCCGGGTGACTGTCTGTGAGGAGTGTGGTGTGTTCTCCCTGTGTCTGCGGGGGTTTCCTCCAGGTGACTGTCTGTGAGGAGTGTGGTGTGTTCTCCCTGTGTCTGACTGTCTGTGAGGAGTGTGGTGTGTTCTCCCTGTGTCTGCGTGGGTTTCTTCCGGGTGACTGTCTGTGAGGAGTGTGGTGTGTTCTCCCTGTGTTAGCGTAGGTTTCCTCCAGCAGATTTTCTGTGAGGAGTGTGGTGTGTTCTCTCTGTGTCTGACTATCTGTGAGGAGTGTGGTGTGTTCCCCCTGTGTCTGCGTGGGTTTCCTCCAGGTGACTGTCTGTGAGGAGTGTGGTGTGTTCTCTCTGTGTTTGACTGTCTGTGAGGAGTGTGGTGTGTTCTCCCTGTGTCTGCGTGGGTTTCCTCCGGGTGACTATCTGTGAGGAGTGTGGTGTGTTCTCTCTGTGTCTGCGTGGGTTTCCTCCAGGTGACTGTCTGTGAGGAGTGTGGTGTGTTCTCCCTGTGTCTGCGTGGGTTTCCTCCAGGTGACTGTCTGTGAGGAGTGTGGTGTGTTCTCTCTGTGTCTGACTGTCTGTGAGGAGTGTGGTGTGTTCCCCCTGTGTCTGCGTGGGTTTCCTCCAGGTGACTGTCTGTGAGGAGTGTCGTGTGTTCTCTCCGTGTCTGACTGTCTGTGAGGAGTATGGTGTGTTCTCCCTGTGTCTGCATGGGTTTCCTCCAGGTGACTGTCTGTGAGGAGTGTGGTGTGTTCTCCCCGTGTTTGCGATGGTTTCTTCCGGGTGACTGTCTGTGAGGAATGTGGTGTGTTCTCCCTGTGTCTGCGTGGGTTTCCTCCGGGTGACTGTCTATGAGGAGTGTGGTGTGTTCTCCCTGTGTCTGCGTGGGTTTCCTCCGGGTGACTGTCTGTGAGGAGTGTGGTGTGTTCTCCCTGTGTCTGCGTGGGTTTCCTCCGGGTGACTGTCTGTGAGGAGTGTGGTGTGTTCTCCCTGTGTCTGCGGGGGTTTCCTCCAGGTGACTGTCTGTGAGGAGTTTGGTGTGTTCTCTCTGTGTCTGACTGTCTGTGAGGAGTTTGGTGTGTTCTCCGTGTGTCTGCGTGGGTTTCCTCCGGGTGACTGTCTGTGAGGAGTGTGGTGTGTTCTCCCTGTGTCTGCGTGGGTTTCCTCCGGGTGACTGTCTGTGAGGAGTGTGGTGTGTTCTCCCTGTGTCTGCGTGGGTTTCCTCCAGGTCACTGTCTGTGAGGAGTGTGGTGTGTTCTCTCTGTGTCTGACTGTCTGTGAGGAGTGTGGTGTGTTCCCCCTGTGTCTGCGTAGGTTTCCTCCGGGTGACTGTCTGTGAGGAGTGTGGTGTGTTCTCTCTGTGTCTGACTGTCTGTGAAGAGTGTGGTGTGTTCTCCCTGTGTCTGCGTGGGTTTCCTCCAGGTGACTGTCTGTGAGGAGTGTGGTGTGTTCTCTCTGTGTCTGACTGTCTGTGAGGAGTGTGGTGTGTTCTCCCTGTGTCTGCGTGAGTTTCCTCCGGCTGACTGTCTGTGAGGAGTGTGGTGTGTTCTCCCTGTGTCTGCGGGGGTTTCCTCCAGGTGACTGTCTGTGAGGAGTGTGGTGTGTTCTCCCTGTGTCTGCGTGGGTTTCCTCCGGGTGACTATCTGTGAGGTGTGTGGTGTGTTCTCTCTGTGTCTGCGTGGGTTTCCTCCAGGTGACTGTCTGTGAGGAGTTTGGTGTGTTCCCCCTGTGTCTGCGTGGGTTTCCTCCGGGTGACTGTCTGTGAGGAGTGTGGTGTGTTCTCCCTGTGTCTGAGTGGGTTTCCTCCAGGTGACTGTCTGTGAGGAGTGTGGTGTGTTCTCTCTGTGTCTGACTGTCTGTGAGGAGTGTGGTGTTTTCTCCTTGTGTCTGCGTGGGTTTCCTCCGGGTGACTGTCTGTGAGGAGTGTGGTGTGTTCTCTCTGTGTCTGACTGTCTGTGAGGATTGTGGTGTTTTCTCCCTGTGTCTGCGTGGGTTTCCTCCGGGTGACTGTCTGTGAGGAGTGTGGTGTGTTCCCCCTGTGTCTGTGTGGGTTTTCTCCGGGTGACTGTCTGTGAGGAGTGTGGTGTGTTCTCCCTGTGTCTGCGTGGGTTTCCTCCGGGTGACTGTCTGTGAGGAGTGTGGTGTGTTCTCTCTGTGTCTGACTGTCTGTGAGGAGTGTGGTGTGTTCCCCCTGTGTCTGCGTGGGTTTCCTCCAGGTGACTGTCTGTGAGGAGTGTCGTGTGTTCCCCCTGTGTCTGCGTGGGTTTCCTCCAGGTGACTGTCTGTGAGGAGTGTGGTGTGTTCTCTCTGTGTCTGACTGTCTGTGAAGAGTGTGGTGTGTTCCCCCTGTGTCTGCGTAGGTTTCCTCCGGGTGACTGTCTGTGAGGAGTGTGGTGTGTTCTCTCTGTGTCTGACTGTCTGTGAGGAGTGTGGTGTGTTCTCCCTGTGTCTGCGTGGGTTTCCTCCGGGTGACTGTCTGTGAGGAGTGTGGTGTGTTCTCTCTGTGTCTGACTGTCTGTGAGGAGTGTGGTGTGTTCTCCCTGTGTCTGCGTGAGTTTCCTCCGGGTGACTGTCTGTGAGGAATGTGGTGTGTTCTCCCTGTGTCTGCGGGGGTTTCCTCCAGGTGACTGTCTGTGAGGAGTGTGGTGTGTTCTCCCTGTGTCTGACTAACTGTGAGGAGTGTGGTGTGTTCTCCCTGTGTCTGCGTGGGTTTCTTCCGGGTGACTGTCTGTGAGGAGTGTGGTGTGTTCTCCCTGTGTTAGCGTAGGTTTCCTCCAGCAGATTTTCTGTGAGGAGTGTGGTGTGTTCTCTCTGTGTCTGACTATCTGTGAGGAGTGTGGTGTGTTCCCCCTGTGTCTGCGTGGGTTTCCTCCAGGTGACTGTCTGTGAGGAGTGTGGTGTGTTCTCTCTGTGTTTGACTGTCTGTGAGGAGTGTGGTGTGTTCTCCCTGTGTCTGCGTGGGTTTCCTCCGGGTGACTATCTGTGAGGAGTGTGGTGTGTTCTCTCTGTCTCTGCGTGGGTTTCCTCCAGGTGACTGTCTGTGAGGAGTGTGGTGTGTTCTCCCTGTGTCTGCGTGGGTTTCCTCCAGGTGACTGTCTGTGAGGAGTGTGGTGTGTTCTCTCTGTGTCTGACTGTCTGTGAGGAGTGTGGTGTGTTCCCCCTGTGTCTGCATGGGTTTCCTCCAGGTGACTGTCTGTGAGGAGTGTCGTGTGTTCTCTCCGTGTCTGACTGTCTGTGAGGAGTATGGTGTGTTCTCCCTGTGTCTGCGTGGGTTTCCTCCAGGTGACTGTCTGTGAGGAGTGTGGTGTGTTCTCCCTGTGTTTGCGTGGGTTTCTTCCGGGTGACTGTCTGTGAGGAATGTGGTGTGTTCTCCCTGTGTCTGCGTGAGTTTCCTCCGGGTGACTGTCTATGAGGAGTGTGGTGTGTTCTCCCTGTGTCTGCGTGGGTTTCCTCCGGGTGACTGTCTGTGAGGAGTGTGGTGTGTTCTCCCTGTGTCTGCGTGGGTTTCCTCCGGGTGACTGTCTGTGAGGAGTGTGGTGTGTTCTCTCGGTGTCTGACTGTCTGTGAGGAGTGTGGTGTGTTCTCCCTGTGTCTGCGTGGGTTTCCTCTGGGTGACTGTCTGTGAGGAGTGTGGTGTGTTCTCCCTGTGTCTGCATGGGTTTCCTCCAGGTGACTGTCTGTGAGGAGTGTGGTGTGTTCTCTCTGTCTCTGACTGTCTGTGAGGAGTGTGGTGTGTTCTCCCTGTGTCTGCGTGGGTTTCCTCCAGGTGACTATCTGTGAGGAGTGTGGTGTGTTCTCTCTGTGTCTGCGTGGGTTTCCCCCGGGTGACTGTCTGTGAGGAGTGTGGTGTGTTCTTCCTGTGTCTGCGTGGGTTTCCTCCAGGTGACTGTCTGTGAGGAATGTGGTGTGTTCTCTCTGTGTCTGACTGTCTGTGAGGAGTGTGGTGTGTTCCCCCTGTGTCTGCGTGGGTTTCCTCCAGGTGACTGTCTGTGAGGAGTGTCGTGTGTTCTCTCTGTGTCTGACTGTCTGTGAGGAGTATGGTGTGTTCTCCCTGTGTCTGCGTGGGTTTCCTCTGGGTGACTGTCTGTGAGGAGTGTGGTGTGTTCTCCCTGTGTCTGCGTGGGTTTCCTCCGGGTGACTGTCTGTGAGGAGTGTGGTGTGTTCTCCCTGTGTCTGCGTGGGTTTCCTCCAGGTGACTGTCTGTGAGGAGTGTGGTGTGTTCTCTCTGTGTCTGACTGTCTGTGAGGAGTGTGGTGTGTTCTCTCTGTGTCTGACTGTCTGTGAGGAGTGTGGGGTGTTCTCCCTGTGTCTGCGTGGGTTTCCTCCGGGTGACTATCTGTGAGGAGTGTGGTGTGTTCTCTCTGTGTCTGCGTGGGTTTCCTCCAGGTGACTGTCTGTGAGGAGTTTGGTGTGTTCTCCCTGTGTCTGAGTGGGTTTTCTCCAGGTGATTGTCTGTGAGGAGTGTGGTGTGTTCTCTCTGTGTCTGACTGTCTGTGAGGAGTGTGGTGTGTTCCCCCTGTTTCTGCGTGGGTTTCCTCCAGGTGACTGTCTGTGAGGAGTGTGGTGTGTTCTCTCTGTGTCTGACTGTCTGTGAGGAGTGTGGTGTTTTCTCCCTGTGTCTGCGTGGGTTTCCTCCGGGTGACTGTCTGTGAGGAGTGTGGTGTGTTCTCCCTGTGTCTGCGGGGGTTTCCTCCGGGTGACTGTCTGTGAGGAATGTGGTGTGTTCTCCCTGTGTCTGCGTGGGTTTCCTCTGGGTTACTGTCTGTGAGGAGTGTGGTGTGTTCTCTCTGTGTCTGACTGTCTGTGAGGAGTGTGGTGTGTTCCCCCTGTTTCTGCGTGGGTTTCCTCCAGGTGACTGTCTGTGAGGAGTGTGGTGTGTTCTCTCTGTGTCTGACTGTCTGTGAGGAGTGTGGTGTTTTCTCCCTGTGTCTGCGTGGGTTTCCTCCGGGTGACTGTCTGTGAGGAGTGTGGTGTGTTCCCCCTGTGTCTGCGTGGGTTTCCTCCGGGTGACTGTCTGTGAGGAGTGTGGTGTGTTCTCCCTGTGTCTGCGTGGGTTTCCTCCGGGTGACTGTCTGTGAGGAGTGTGGTGTGTTCTCCCTGTGTCTGCGTGGGTTTCCTCCAGGTGACTGTCTGTGAGGAGTGTGGTGTGTTCTCTCTGTGTCTGACTGTCTGTGAGGAGTGTGGTGTGTTCCCCCTGTGTCTGCGTGGGTTTCCTCCAGGTGACTGTCTGTGAGGAGTGTCGTGTGTTCTCTCTGTGTCTGACTGTCTGTGAGGAGTATGGTGTGTTCTCCCTGTGTCTGCGTGGGTTTCCTCTGGGTGACTGTCTGTGAGGAGTGTGGTGTGTTCTCCCTGTGTCTGCGTGGGTTTCCTCCGGGTGACTGTCTGTGAGGAGTGTGGTGTGTTCTCCCTGTGTCTGCGTGGGTTTCCTCCAGGTGACTGTCTGTGAGGAGTGTGGTGTGTTCTCTCTGTGTCTGACTGTCTGTGAGGAGTGTGGTGTGTTCTCCCTGTGTCTGCGTGGGTTTCCTCCGGGTGACTATCTGTGAGGAGTGTGGTGTGTTCTCTCTGTGTCTGCGTGGGTTTCCTCCAGGTGACTGTCTGTGAGGAGTTTGGTGTGTTCTCCCTGTGTCTGAGTGGGTTTTCTCCAGGTGATTGTCTGTGAGGAGTGTGGTGTGTTCTCTCTGTGTCTGACTGTCTGTGAGGAGTGTGGTGTGTTCCCCCTGTTTCTGCGTGGGTTTCCTCCAGGTGACTGTCTGTGAGGAGTGTGGTGTGTTCTCTCTGTGTCTGACTGTCTGTGAGGAGTGCGGTGTTTTCTCCCTGTGTCTGCGTGGGTTTCCTCCGGGTGACTGTCTGTGAGGAGTGTGGTGTGTTCTCCCTGTGTCTGCGGGGGTTTCCTCCAGGTGACTGTCTGTGAGGAGTGTGGTGTGTTCTCTCTGTGTCTGACTGTCTGTGAGGAGTGTGGTGTGTTCTCCCTGTGTCTGCGTGGGTTTCCTCCGGGTGACTGTCTGTGAGGAGTGTGGTGTGTTCTCCCTATGTCTGCGGGGGTTTCCTCCAGGTGACTGTCTGTGAGGAGTGTGGTGTGTTCTCCCTGTGTTTGCGTGGGTTTCTTCCGGGTGACTGTCTGTGAGGAATGTGGTGTGTTCTCCCTGTGTCTGCGTGGGTTTCCTCCGGGTGACTGTCTATGAGGAGTGTGGTGTGTTCTCCCTGTGTCTGCGTGGGTTTCCTCCGGGTGACTGTCTGTGAGGAGTGTGGTGTGTTCTCCCTGTGTCTGCGTGGGTTTCCTCCGGGTGACTGTCTGTGAGGAGTGTGGTGTGTTCTCTCGGTGTCTGACTGTCTGTGAGGAGTGTGGTGTGTTCTCCCTGTGTCTGCGTGGGTTTCCTCTGGGTGACTGTCTGTGAGGAGTGTGGTGTGTTCTCCCTGTGTCTGCATGGGTTTCCTCCAGGTGACTGTCTGTGAGGAGTGTGGTGTGTCCTCTCTGTGTCTGACTGTCTGTGAGGAGTGTGGTGTGTTCCCCCTGTGTCTGCATGGGTTTCCTCCAGGTGACTGTCTGTGAGGAGTGTGGTGTGTTCTCTCTGTCTCTGACTGTCTGTGAGGAGTGTGGTGTGTTCTCCCTGTGTCTGCGTGGGTTTCCTCCAGGTGACTATCTGTGAGGAGTGTGGTGTGTTCTCTCTGTGTCTGCGTGGGTTTCCCCCGGGTGACTGTCTGTGAGGAGTGTGGTGTGTTCTCCCTGTGTCTGCGTGGGTTTCCTCCAGGTGACTGTCTGTGAGGAATGTGGTGTGTTCTCTCTGTGTCTGACTGTCTGTGAGGAGTGTGGTGTGTTCCCCCTGTGTCTGCGTGGGTTTCCTCCAGGTGACTGTCTGTGAGGAGTGTCGTGTTTTCTCTCTGTGTCTGACTGTCTGTGAGGAGTATGGTGTGTTCTCCCTGTGTCTGCGTGGGTTTCCTCTGGGTGACTGTCTGTGAGGAGTGTGGTGTGTTCTCCCTGTGTCTGCGTGGGTTTCCTCCGGGTGACTGTCTGTGAGGAGTGTGGTGTGTTCTCCCTGTGTCTGCGTGGGTTTCCTCCAGGTGACTGTCTGTGAGGAGTGTGGTGTGTTCTCTCTGTGTCTGACTGTCTGTGAGGAGTGTGGTGTGTTCTCTCTGTGTCTGACTGTCTGTGAGGAGTGTGGGGTGTTCTCCCTGTGTCTGCGTGGGTTTCCTCCGGGTGACTATCTGTGAGGAGTGTGGTGTGTTCTCTCTGTGTCTGCGTGGGTTTCCTCCAGGTGACTGTCTGTGAGGAGTTTGGTGTGTTCTCCCTGTGTCTGAGTGGGTTTTCTCCAGGTGATTGTCTGTGAGGAGTGTGGTATGTTCTCTCTGTGTCTGACTGTCTGTGAGGAGTGTGGTGTGTTCCCCCTGTTTCTGCGTGGGTTTCCTCCAGGTGACTGTCTGTGAGGAGTGTGGTGTGTTCTCTCTGTGTCTGACTGTCTGTGAGGAGTGTGGTGTTTTCTCCCTGTGTCTGCGTGGGTTTCCTCCGGGTGACTGTCTGTGAGGAGTGTGGTGTGTTCTCCCTGTGTCTGCGGGGGTTTCCTCCGGGTGACTGTCTGTGAGGAATGTGGTGTGTTCTCCCTGTGTCTGCGTGGGTTTCCTCTGGGTGACTGTCTGTGAGGAGTGTGGTGTGTTCTCTCTGTGTCTGACTGTCTGTGAGGAGTGTGGTGTGTTCCCCCTGTTTCTGCGTGGGTTTCCTCCAGGTGACTGTCTGTGAGGAGTGTGGTGTGTTCTCTCTGTGTCTGACTGTCTGTGAGGAGTGTGGTGTTTTCTCCCTGTGTCTGCGTGGGTTTCCTCCGGGTGACTGTCTGTGAGGAGTGTGGTGTGTTCCCCCTGTGTCTGCGTGGGTTTCCTCCGGGTGACTGTCTGTGAGGAGTGTGGTGTGTTCTCCCTGTGTCTGCGTGGGTTTCCTCCGGGTGACTGTCTGTGAGGAGTGTGGTGTGTTCTCCCTGTGTCTGCGTGGGTTTCCTCCAGGTGACTGTCTGTGAGGAGTGTGGTGTGTTCTCTCTGTGTCTGACTGTCTGTGAGGAGTGTGGTGTGTTCCCCCTGTGTCTGCGTGGGTTTCCTCCAGGTGACTGTCTGTGAGGAGTGTCGTGTGTTCTCTCTGTGTCTGACTGTCTGTGAGGAGTATGGTGTGTTCTCCCTGTGTCTGCGTGGGTTTCCTCTGGGTGACTGTCTGTGAGGAGTGTGGTGTGTTCTCCCTGTGTCTGCATGGGTTTCCTCCGGGTGACTGTCTGTGAGGAGTGTGGTGTGTTCTCCCTGTGTCTGCGTGGGTTTCCTCCAGGTGACTGTCTGTGAGGAGTGTGGTGTGTTCTCTCTGTGTCTGACTGTCTGTGAGGAGTGTGGTGTGTTCTCCCTGTGTCTGCGTGGGTTTCCTCCGGGTGACTATCTGTGAGGAGTGTGGTGTGTTCTCTCTGTGTCTGCGTGGGTTTCCTCCAGGTGACTGTCTGTGAGGAGTTTGGTGTGTTCTCCCTGTGTCTGAGTGGGTTTTCTCCAGGTGATTGTCTGTGAGGAGTGTGGTGTGTTCTCTCTGTGTCTGACTGTCTGTGAGGAGTGTGGTGTGTTCCCCCTGTTTCTGCGTGGGTTTCCTCCAGGTGACTGTCTGTGAGGAGTGTGGTGTGTTCTCTCTGTGTCTGACTGTCTGTGAGGAGTGTGGTGTTTTCTCCCTGTGTCTGCGTGGGTTTCCTCCGGGTGACTGTCTGTGAGGAGTGTGGTGTGTTCTCCCTGTGTCTGCGGGGGTTTCCTCCAGGTGACTGTCTGTGAGGAGTGTGGTGTGTTCTCTCTGTGTCTGACTGTCTGTGAGGAGTGTGGTGTGTTCTCCCTGTGTCTGCGTGGGTTTCCTCCGGGTGACTGTCTGTGAGGAGTGTGGTGTGTTCTCCCTGTGTCTGCGGGGGTTTCCTCCAGGTGACTGTCTGTGAGGAGTTTGGTGTGTTCTCTCTGTGTCTGACTGTCTGTGAGGAGTTTGGTGTGTTCTCCGTGTGTCTGCGTGGGTTTCCTCCGGGTGACTGTCTGTGAGGAGTGTGGTGTGTTCTCCCTGTGTCTGCGTGGGTTTTCCTCCGGGTGACTGTCTGTGAGGAGTGTGGTGTGTTCTCTCTGTGTCTGACTGTCTGTGAGGAGTGTGGTGTGTTCTCTCTGTGTCTGCGTGGGTTTCCTCCGGGTGACTGTCTGTGAGGAGTGTGGTGTGTTCTCCCTGTGTCTGCGTGGGGTTTCCTCCGGGTGACTGTCTGTGAGGAGTGTGGTGTGTTCTCTCTATCTGCGTGGGTTTCCTCCGGGTGACTGTCTGTGAGGAGTGTGGTGTGTTCTCCCTGTGTCTGCGTGGGTTTCCTCCAGGTCACTGTCTGTGAGGAGTGTGGTGTGTTCTCTCTGTGTCTGACTGTCTGTGAGGAGTGTGGTGTGTTCCCCCTGTGTCTGCGTAGGTTTCCTCCGGGTGACTGTCTGTGAGGAGTGTGGTGTGTTCTCTCTGTGTCTGACTGTCTGTGAAGAGTGTGGTGTGTTCTCCCTGTGTCTGCGTGGGTTTCCTCCAGGTGACTGTCTGTGAGGAGTGTGGTGTGTTCTCTCTGTGTCTGACTGTCTGTGAGGAGTGTGGTGTGTTCTCCCTGTGTCTGCGTGAGTTTCCTCCGGGTGACTGTCTGTGAGGAGTGTGGTGTGTTCCCCCTGTGTCTGCGTGGGTTTCCTCCAGGTGACTGTCTGTGAGGAGTGTGGTGTGTTCTCCCTGTGTCTGCGTGGGTTTCCTCCGGGTGACTATCTGTGAGGTGTATGGTGTGTTCTCTCTGTGTCTGCGTGGGTTTCCTCCAGGTGACTGTCTGTGAGGAGTTTGGTGTGTTCCCCCTGTGTCTGCGTGGGTTTCCTCCGGGTGACTGTCTGTGAGGAGTGTGGTATGTTCTCCCTGTGTCTGAGTGGGTTTCCTCCAGGTGACTGTCTGTGAGGAGTGTGGTGTGTTCTCTCTGTGTCTGACTGTCTGTGAGGAGTGTGGTGTTTTCTCCTTGTGTCTGCGTGGGTTTCCTCCGGGTGACTGTCTGTGAGGAGTGTGGTGTGTTCTCTCTGTGTCTGACTGTCTGTGAGGATTGTGGTGTTTTCTCCCTGTGTCTGCGTGGGTTTCCTCCGGGTGACTGTCTGTGAGGAGTGTGGTGTGTTCCCCCTGTGTCTGTGTGGGTTTTCTCCGGGTGACTGTCTGTGAGGAGTGTGGTGTGTTCTCCCTGTGTCTGCGTTGGTTTCCTCCGGGTGACTGTCTGTGAGGAGTGTGGTGTGTTCTCTCTGTGTCTGACTGTCTGTGAGGAGTGTGGTGTGTTCCCCCTGTGTCTGCGTGGGTTTCCTCCAGGTGACTGTCTGTGAGGAGTGTCGTGTGTTCCCCCTGTGTCTGCGTGGGTTTCCTCCAGGTGACTGTCTGTGAGGAGTGTGGTGTGTTCTCTCTGTGTCTGACTGTCTGTGAAGAGTGTGGTGTGTTCCCCCTGTGTCTGCGTAGGTTTCCTCCGGGTGACTGTCTGTGAGGAGTGTGGTGTGTTCTCTCTGTGTCTGACTGTCTGTGAGGATTGTGGTGTTTTCTCCCTGTGTCTGCGTGGGTTTCCTCCGGGTGACTGTCTGTGAGGAGTGTGGTGTGTTCTCTCTGTGTCTGACTGTCTGTGAGGAGTGTGGTGTGTTCTCCCTGTGTCTGCGTGAGTTTCCTCCGGGTGACTGTCTGTGAGGAGTGTGGTGTGTTCTCCCTGTGTCTGCGGGGGTTTCCTCCAGGTGACTGTCTGTGAGGAGTGTGGTGTGTTCTCCCTGTGTCTGACTGTCTGTGAGGAGTGTGGTGTGTTCTCCCTGTGTCTGCGTGGGTTTCTTCCGGGTGACTGTCTGTGAGGAGTGTGGTGTGTTCTCCCTGTGTTAGCGTAGGTTTCCTCCAGCAGATTTTCTGTGAGGAGTGTGGTGTGTTCTCTCTGTGTCTGACTATCTGTGAGGAGTGTGGTGTGTTCCCCCTGTGTCTGCGTGGGTTTCCTCCAGGTGACTGTCTGTGAGGAGTGTGGTGTGTTCTCTCTGTGTTTGACTGTCTGTGAGGAGTGTGGTGTGTTCTCCCTGTGTCTGCGTGGGTTTCCTCCGGGTGACTATCTGTGAGGAGTGTGGTGTGTTCTCTCTGTGTCTGCGTGGGTTTCCTCCAGGTGACTGTCTGTGAGGAGTGTGGTGTGTTCTCCCTGTGTCTGCGTGGGTTTCCTCCAGGTGACTGTCTGTGAGGAGTGTGGTGTGTTCTCTCTGTGTCTGACTGTCTGTGAGGAGTGTGGTGTGTTCCCCCTGTGTCTGCGTGGGTTTCCTCCAGGTGACTGTCTGTGAGGAGTGTCGTGTGTTCTCTCCGTGTCTGACTGTCTGTGAGGAGTATGGTGTGTTCTCCCTGTGTCTGCGTGGGTTTCCTCCAGGTGACTGTCTGTGAGGAGTGTGGTGTGTTCTCCCCGTGTTTGCGTGGGTTTCTTCCGGGTGACTGTCTGTGAGGAATGTGGTGTGTTCTCCCTGTGTCTGCGTGGGTTTCCTCCGGGTGACTGTCTATGAGGAGTGTGGTGTGTTCTCCCTGTGTCTGCGTGGGTTTCCTCCGGGTGACTGTCTGTGAGGAGTGTGGTGTGTTCTCCCTGTGTCTGCGTGGGTTTCCTCCGGGTGACTGTCTGTGAGGAGTGTGGTGTGTTCTCTCGGTGTCTGACTGTCTGTGAGGAGTGTGGTGTGTTCTCCCTGTGTCTGCGTGGGTTTCCTCTGGGTGACTGTCTGTGAGGAGTGTGGTGTGTTCTCCCTGTGTCTGCATGGGTTTCCTCCAGGTGACTGTCTGTGAGGAGTGTGGTGTGTCCTCTCTGTGTCTGACTGTCTGTGAGGAGTGTGGTGTATTCCCCCTGTGTCTGCGTGGGTTTCCTCCAGGTGACTGTCTGTGAGGAGTGTGGTGTGTTCTCTCTGTCTCTGACTGTCTGTGAGGAGTGTGGTGTGTTCTCCCTGTGTCTGCGTGGGTTTCCTACGAGTTACTGTCTGTGAGGAGTGTGGTGTGTTCCCCCTGTGTCTGCGTGGGTTTCCTCCGGGTGACTGTCTGTGAGGAGTGTGGTGTGTTCTCCCTGTGTCCGCGTGGGTTTCCTCCGGGTGACTGTCTGTGAGGAGTGTGGTGTGTTCTCCCTGTGTCTGCGTGGGTTTCCTCCGGGTGACTGTCTGTGAGGAGTGTGGTGTGTTCTCCCTGTGTCTGCGTGGGTTTCCTCCGGGTGACTGTCTGTGAGGAGTGTGGTGTGTTCTCCCTGTGTCTGCGTGGGGTTTCCTCCGGGTGACTGTCTGTGAGGAGTGTGGTGTGTTCTCTCTGTCTGCGTGGGTTTCCTCCGGGTGACTGTCTGTGAGGAGTGTGGTGTGTTCTCCCTGTGTCTGCGTGGGGTTTCCTCCGGGTGACTGTCTGTGAGGAGTGTGGTGTGTTCTCTCTGTGTCGGACTGTCTGTGAGGAGTGTGGTGTGTTCTCCCTGTGTCTGCGTGGGTTTCCTCCGGGTGACTCTCTGTGAGGAGTGTGGTGTGTTCTCCCTGTGTCTGCGTGGGGTTTCCTCCGGGTGACTGTCTGTGAGGAGTGTGGTGTGTTCTCTCTATCTGCGTGGGTTTCCTCCGGGTGACTGTCTGTGAGGAGTGTGGTGTTTTCTCTCTGTGTCTGCGTGGGTTTCCTCCAGGTGACTGTCTGTGAAGAGTGTGGTGTGTTCTCTCTGTCTGCGTGGGTTTCCTCCGGGTGACTGTCTGTGAGGAGTGTGGTGTGTTCTCCCTGTGTCTGCGTGGGTTTTCCTCCGGGTGACTGTCTGTGAGGAGTGTGGTGTGTTCTCTCTGTGTCTGACTGTCTGTGAGGAGTGTGGTGTGTTCTCTCTGTGTCTGCGTGGGTTTCCTCCGGGTGACTGTCTGTGAGGAGTGTGGTGTGTTCTCCCTGTGTCTGCGTGGGGTTTCCTCCGGGTGACTGTCTGTGAGGAGTGTGGTGTGTTCTCTCTATCTGCGTGGGTTTCCTCCGGGTGACTGTCTGTGAGGAGTGTGGTGTTTTCTCTCTGTGTCTGCGTGGGTTTCCTCCGGGTGACTGTCTGTGAGGAGTTTGGTGTGTTCTCTCTGTGTCTGACTGTCTGTGAGGAGTTTGGTGTGTTCTCCGTGTGTCTGCGTGGGTTTCCTCCGGGTGACTGTCTGTGAGGAGTGTGGTGTGTTCTCCCTGTGTCTGCGTGGGTTTCCTCCGGGTGACTGTCTGTGAAGAGTGTGGTGTGTTCTCCCTGTGTCTGCGTGGGTTTCCTCCAGGTCACTGTCTGTGAGGAGTGTGGTGTGTTCTCTCTGTGTCTGACTGTCTGTGAGGAGTGTGGTGTGTTCCCCCTGTGTCTGCGTGGGTTTCCTCCAGGTGACTGTCTGTGAGGAGTGTGGTGTGTTCTCTCTGTGTCTGACTGTCTGTGAGGAGTGTGGTGTGTTCTCCCTGTGTCTGCGTGAGTTTCCTCCGGGTGACTGTCTGTGAGGAGTGTGGTGTGTTCCCCCTGTGTCTGCGTGGGTTTCCTCCAGGTGACTGTCTGTGAGGAGTGTGGTGTGTTCTCCCTGTGTCTGCGTGGGTTTCCTCCGGGTGACTATCTGTGAGGTGTGTGGTGTGTTCTCTCTGTGTCTGCGTGGGTTTCCTCCAGGTGACTGTCTGTGAGGAGTTTGGTGTGTTCCCCCTGTGTCTGCGTGGGTTTCCTCCGGGTGACTGTCTGTGAGGAGTGTGGTATGTTCTCCCTGTGTCTGAGTGGGTTTCCTCCAGGTGACTGTCTGTGAGGAGTGTGGTGTGTTCTCTCTGTGTCTGACTGTCTGTGAGGAGTGTGGTGTTTTCTCCTTGTGTCTGCGTGGGTTTCCTCCGGGTGACTGTCTGTGAGGAGTGTGGTGTGTTCTCTCTGTGTCTGACTGTCTGTGAGGATTGTGGTGTTTTCTCCCTGTGTCTGCGTGGGTTTCCTCCGGGTGACTGTCTGTGAGGAGTGTGGTGTGTTCCCCCTGTGTCTGTGTGGGTTTTCTCCGGGTGACTGTCTGTGAGGAGTGTGGTGTGTTCTCCCTGTGTCTGCGTGGGTTTCCTCCGGGTGACTGTCTGTGAGGAGTGTGGTGTGTTCTCTCTGTGTCTGACTGTCTGTGAGGAGTGTGGTGTGTTCCCCCTGTGTCTGCGTGGGTTTCCTCCAGGTGACTGTCTGTGAGGAGTGTCGTGTGTTCCCCCTGTGTCTGCGTGGGTTTCCTCCAGGTGACTGTCTGTGAGGAGTGTGGTGTGTTCTCTCTGTGTCTGACTGTCTGTGAAGAGTGTGGTGTGTTCCCCCTGTGTCTGCGTAGGTTTCCTCCGGGTGACTGTCTGTGAGGAGTGTGGTGTGTTCTCTCTGTGTCTGACTGTCTGTGAGGATTGTGGTGTTTTCTCCCTGTGTCTGCGTGGGTTTCCTCCGGGTGACTGTCTGTGAGGAGTGTGGTGTGTTCTCTCTGTGTCTGACTGTCTGTGAGGAGTGTGGTGTGTTCTCCCTGTGTCTGCGTGAGTTTCCTCCGGGTGACTGTCTGTGAGGAGTGTGGTGTGTTCTCCCTGTGTCTGCGGGGGTTTCCTCCAGGTGACTGTCTGTGAGGAGTGTGGTGTGTTCTCCCTGTGTCTGACTGTCTGTGAGGAGTGTGGTGTGTTCTCCCTGTGTCTGCGTGGGTTTCTTCCGGGTGACTGTCTGTGAGGAGTGTGGTGTGTTCTCCCTGTGTTAGCGTAGGTTTCCTCCAGCAGATTTTCTGTGAGGAGTGTGGTGTGTTCTCTCTGTGTCTGACTATCTGTGAGGAGTGTGGTGTGTTCCCCCTGTGTCTGCGTGGGTTTCCTCCAGGTGACTGTCTGTGAGGAGTGTGGTGTGTTCTCTCTGTGTTTGACTGTCTGTGAGGAGTGTGGTGTGTTCTCCCTGTGTCTGCGTGGGTTTCCTCCGGGTGACTATCTGTGAGGAGTGTGGTGTGTTCTCTCTGTGTCTGCGTGGGTTTCCTCCAGGTGACTGTCTGTGAGGAGTGTGGTGTGTTCTCCCTGTGTCTGCGTGGGTTTCCTCCAGGTGACTGTCTGTGAGGAGTGTGGTGTGTTCTCTCTGTGTCTGACTGTCTGTGAGGAGTGTGGTGTGTTCCCCCTGTGTCTGCGTGGGTTTCCTCCAGGTGACTGTCTGTGAGGAGTGTCGTGTGTTCTCTCCGTGTCTGACTGTCTGTGAGGAGTATGGTGTGTTCTCCCTGTGTCTGCGTGGGTTTCCTCCGGGTGACTGTCTGTGAGGAGTGTGGTGTGTTCTCCCCGTGTTTGCGTGGGTTTCTTCCGGGTGACTGTCTGTGAGGAATGTGGTGTGTTCTCCCTGTGTCTGCGTGGGTTTCCTCCGGGTGACTGTCTATGAGGAGTGTGGTGTGTTCTCCCTGTGTCTGCGTGGGTTTCCTCCGGGTGACTGTCTGTGAGGAGTGTGGTGTGTTCTCCCTGTGTCTGCGTGGGTTTCCTCCGGGTGACTGTCTGTGAGGAGTGTGGTGTGTTCTCTCGGTGTCTGACTGTCTGTGAGGAGTGTGGTGTGTTCTCCCTGTGTCTGCGTGGGTTTCCTCTGGGTGACTGTCTGTGAGGAGTGTGGTGTGTTCTCCCTGTGTCTGCATGGGTTTCCTCCAGGTGACTGTCTGTGAGGAGTGTGGTGTGTCCTCTCTGTGTCTGACTGTCTGTGAGGAGTGTGGTGTATTCCCCCTGTGTCTGCGTGGGTTTCCTCCAGGTGACTGTCTGTGAGGAGTGTGGTGTGTTCTCTCTGTCTCTGACTGTCTGTGAGGAGTGTGGTGTGTTCTCCCTGTGTCTGCGTGGGTTTCCTACGAGTTACTGTCTGTGAGGAGTGTGGTGTGTTCCCCCTGTGTCTGCGTGGGTTTCCTCCGGGTGACTGTCTGTGAGGAGTGTGGTGTGTTCTCCCTGTGTCCGCGTGGGTTTCCTCCGGGTGACTGTCTGTGAGGAGTGTGGTGTGTTCTCCCTGTGTCTGCGTGGGTTTCCTCCGGGTGACTGTCTGTGAGGAGTGTGGTGTGTTCTCCCTGTGTCTGCGTGGGTTTCCTCCGGGTGACTGTCTGTGAGGAGTGTGGTGTGTTCTCCCTGTGTCTGCGTGGGGTTTCCTCCGGGTGACTGTCTGTGAGGAGTGTGGTGTGTTCTCTCTGTCTGCGTGGGTTTCCTCCGGGTGACTGTCTGTGAGGAGTGTGGTGTGTTCTCCCTGTGTCTGCGTGGGTTTCCTCCAGGTGACTGTCTGTGAAGAGTGTGGTGTGTTCTCTCTGTCTGCGTGGGTTTCCTCCGGGTGACTGTCTGTGAGGAGTGTGGTGTGTTCTCCCTGTGTCTGCGTGGGTTTTCCTCCGGGTGACTGTCTGTGAGGAGTGTGGTGTGTTCTCTCTGTGTCTGACTGTCTGTGAGGAGTGTGGTGTGTTCTCTCTGTGTCTGCGTGGGTTTCCTCCGGGTGACTGTCTGTGAGGAGTGTGGTGTGTTCTCCCTGTGTCTGCGTGGGGTTTCCTCCGGGTGACTGTCTGTGAGGAGTGTGGTGTGTTCTCTCTATCTGCGTGGGTTTCCTCCGGGTGACTGTCTGTGAGGAGTGTGGTGTTTTCTCTCTGTGTCTGCGTGGGTTTCCTCCGGGTGACTGTCTGTGAGGAGTTTGGTGTGTTCTCTCTGTGTCTGACTGTCTGTGAGGAGTTTGGTGTGTTCTCCGTGTGTCTGCGTGGGTTTCCTCCGGGTGACTGTCTGTGAGGAGTGTGGTGTGTTCTCCCTGTGTCTGCTTGGGTTTCCTCCGGGTGACTGTCTGTGAAGAGTGTGGTGTGTTCTCCCTGTGTCTGCGTGGGTTTCCTCCAGGTCACTGTCTGTGAGGAGTGTGGTGTGTTCTCTCTGTGTCTGACTGTCTGTGAGGAGTGTGGTGTGTTCCCCCTGTGTCTGCGTGGGTTTCCTCCAGGTGACTGTCTGTGAGGAGTGTGGTGTGTTCTCTCTGTGTCTGACTGTCTGTGAGGAGTGTGGTGTGTTCTCCCTGTGTCTGCGTGAGTTTCCTCCGGGTGACTGTCTGTGAGGAGTGTGGTGTGTTCCCCCTGTGTCTGCGTGGGTTTCCTCCAGGTGACTGTCTGTGAGGAGTGTGGTGTGTTCTCCCTGTGTCTGCGTGGGTTTCCTCCGGGTGACTATCTGTGAGGTGTGTGGTGTGTTCTCTCTGTGTCTGCGTGGGTTTCCTCCAGGTGACTGTCTGTGAGGAGTTTGGTGTGTTCCCCCTGTGTCTGCGTGGGTTTCCTCCGGGTGACTGTCTGTGAGGAGTGTGGTATGTTCTCCCTGTGTCTGAGTGGGTTTCCTCCAGGTGACTGTCTGTGAGGAGTGTGGTGTGTTCTCTCTGTGTCTGACTGTCTGTGAGGAGTGTGGTGTTTTCTCCTTGTGTCTGCGTGGGTTTCCTCCGGGTGACTGTCTGTGAGGAGTGTGGTGTGTTCTCTCTGTGTCTGACTGTCTGTGAGGATTGTGGTGTTTTCTCCCTGTGTCTGCGTGGGTTTCCTCCGGGTGACTGTCTGTGAGGAGTGTGGTGTGTTCCCCCTGTGTCTGTGTGGGTTTTCTCCGGGTGACTGTCTGTGAGGAGTGTGGTGTGTTCTCCCTGTGTCTGCGTGGGTTTCCTCCGGGTGACTGTCTGTGAGGAGTGTGGTGTGTTCTCTCTGTGTCTGACTGTCTGTGAGGAGTGTGGTGTGTTCCCCCTGTGTCTGCGTGGGTTTCCTCCAGGTGACTGTCTGTGAGGAGTGTCGTGTGTTCCCCCTGTGTCTGCGTGGGTTTCCTCCAGGTGACTGTCTGTGAGGAGTGTGGTGTGTTCTCTCTGTGTCTGACTGTCTGTGAAGAGTGTGGTGTGTTCCCCCTGTGTCTGCGTAGGTTTCCTCCGGGTGACTGTCTGTGAGGAGTGTGGTGTGTTCTCTCTGTGTCTGACTGTCTGTGAGGATTGTGGTGTTTTCTCCCTGTGTCTGCGTGGGTTTCCTCCGGGTGACTGTCTGTGAGGAGTGTGGTGTGTTCTCTCTGTGTCTGACTGTCTGTGAGGAGTGTGGTGTGTTCTCCCTGTGTCTGCGTGAGTTTCCTCCGGGTGACTGTCTGTGAGGAGTGTGGTGTGTTCTCCCTGTGTCTGCGGGGGTTTCCTCCAGGTGACTGTCTGTGAGGAGTGTGGTGTGTTCTCCCTGTGTCTGACTGTCTGTGAGGAGTGTGGTGTGTTCTCCCTGTGTCTGCGTGGGTTTCTTCCGGGTGACTGTCTGTGAGGAGTGTGGTGTGTTCTCCCTGTGTTAGCGTAGGTTTCCTCCAGCAGATTTTCTGTGAGGAGTGTGGTGTGTTCTCTCTGTGTCTGACTATCTGTGAGGAGTGTGGTGTGTTCCCCCTGTGTCTGCGTGGGTTTCCTCCAGGTGACTGTCTGTGAGGAGTGTGGTGTGTTCTCTCTGTGTTTGACTGTCTGTGAGGAGTGTGGTGTGTTCTCCCTGTGTCTGCGTGGGTTTCCTCCGGGTGACTATCTGTGAGGAGTGTGGTGTGTTCTCTCTGTGTCTGCGTGGGTTTCCTCCAGGTGACTGTCTGTGAGGAGTGTGGTGTGTTCTCCCTGTGTCTGCGTGGGTTTCCTCCAGGTGACTGTCTGTGAGGAGTGTGGTGTGTTCTCTCTGTGTCTGACTGTCTGTGAGGAGTGTGGTGTGTTCCCCCTGTGTCTGCGTGGGTTTCCTCCAGGTGACTGTCTGTGAGGAGTGTCGTGTGTTCTCTCCGTGTCTGACTGTCTGTGAGGAGTATGGTGTGTTCTCCCTGTGTCTGCGTGGGTTTCCTCCGGGTGACTGTCTGTGAGGAGTGTGGTGTGTTCTCCCCGTGTTTGCGTGGGTTTCTTCCGGGTGACTGTCTGTGAGGAATGTGGTGTGTTCTCCCTGTGTCTGCGTGGGTTTCCTCCGGGTGACTGTCTATGAGGAGTGTGGTGTGTTCTCCCTGTGTCTGCGTGGGTTTCCTCCGGGTGACTGTCTGTGAGGAGTGTGGTGTGTTCTCCCTGTGTCTGCGTGGGTTTCCTCCGGGTGACTGTCTGTGAGGAGTGTGGTGTGTTCTCTCGGTGTCTGACTGTCTGTGAGGAGTGTGGTGTGTTCTCCCTGTGTCTGCGTGGGTTTCCTCTGGGTGACTGTCTGTGAGGAGTGTGGTGTGTTCTCCCTGTGTCTGCATGGGTTTCCTCCAGGTGACTGTCTGTGAGGAGTGTGGTGTGTCCTCTCTGTGTCTGACTGTCTGTGAGGAGTGTGGTGTATTCCCCCTGTGTCTGCGTGGGTTTCCTCCAGGTGACTGTCTGTGAGGAGTGTGGTGTGTTCTCTCTGTCTCTGACTGTCTGTGAGGAGTGTGGTGTGTTCTCCCTGTGTCTGCGTGGGTTTCCTACGAGTTACTGTCTGTGAGGAGTGTGGTGTGTTCCCCCTGTGTCTGCGTGGGTTTCCTCCGGGTGACTGTCTGTGAGGAGTGTGGTGTGTTCTCCCTGTGTCCGCGTGGGTTTCCTCCGGGTGACTGTCTGTGAGGAGTGTGGTGTGTTCTCCCTGTGTCTGCGTGGGTTTCCTCCGGGTGACTGTCTGTGAGGAGTGTGGTGTGTTCTCCCTGTGTCTGCGTGGGTTTCCTCCGGGTGACTGTCTGTGAGGAGTGTGGTGTGTTCTCCCTGTGTCTGCGTGGGGTTTCCTCCGGGTGACTGTCTGTGAGGAGTGTGGTGTGTTCTCTCTGTCTGCGTGGGTTTCCTCCGGGTGACTGTCTGTGAGGAGTGTGGTGTGTTCTCCCTGTGTCTGCGTGGGGTTTCCTCCGGGTGACTGTCTGTGAGGAGTGTGGTGTGTTCTCTCTGTGTCGGACTGTCTGTGAGGAGTGTGGTGTGTTCTCCCTGTGTCTGCGTGGGTTTCCTCCGGGTGACTCTCTGTGAGGAGTGTGGTGTGTTCTCCCTGTGTCTGCGTGGGGTTTCCTCCGGGTGACTGTCTGTGAGGAGTGTGGTGTGTTCTCTCTATCTGCGTGGGTTTCCTCCGGGTGACTGTCTGTGAGGAGTGTGGTGTTTTCTCTCTGTGTCTGCGTGGGTTTCCTTCAGGTGACTGTCTGTGAAGAGTGTGGTGTGTTCTCTCTGTCTGCGTGGGTTTCCTCCGGGTGACTGTCTGTGAGGAGTGTGGTGTGTTCTCCCTGTGTCTGCGTGGGTTTTCCTCCGGGTGACTGTCTGTGAGGAGTGTGGTGTGTTCTCTCTGTGTCTGACTGTCTGTGAGGAGTGTGGTGTGTTCTCTCTGTGTCTGCGTGGGTTTCCTCCGGGTGACTGTCTGTGAGGAGTGTGGTGTGTTCTCCCTGTGTCTGCGTGGGGTTTCCTCCGGGTGACTGTCTGTGAGGAGTGTGGTGTGTTCTCTCTATCTGCGTGGGTTTCCTCCGGGTGACTGTCTGTGAGGAGTGTGGTGTTTTCTCTCTGTGTCTGCGTGGGTTTCCTCCGGGTGACTGTCTGTGAGGAGTGTGGTGTGTTCTCCCTGTGTCTGTGTGGGTTTCCTCCGGGTGACTGTCTGTGAGGAGTGTGGTGTGTTCTCTCTGTGTCTGACTGTCTGTGAGGAGTGTGGTGTGTTCTCCCTGTGTCTGCGTAGGTTTCCTCCAGGTGACTGTCTGTGAGGAGTGTCGTGTGTTCTCCCTGTGTCTGCGTGGGTTTCCTCCAGGTGACTGTCTGTGAGGAGTGTGGTGTGTTCTATCTGTGTCTGACTGTCTGTGAGGAGTGTGGTGTGTTTTCCCTGTGTCTGCGTGGGTTTTCTCCGGGTGACTGTCTGTGAAGAGTGTGGTGTGTTCTCTCTGTGTCTGCGTGGGGTTTCCTCCAGGTGACTGTCTGTGAGGAGTGTGGTGTGTTCTCTCTGTGTCTGACTGTCTGTAAGGAGTGTGGTGTGTTCTCCCTGTGTCTGCGTGGGTTTCCTCCGGGTGACTGTCTGTGAGGAGTGTGGTGTGTTCTCCCTGTTTCTGCGTGGGTTTCCTCCGGGTGACTGTCTGTGAGGAGGGTGGTGTGTTCCCCCTGTGTCTCTGTGGGTTTCTTCCGGGTGACTGTCTGCGAGGAGTGTGGTGTGTTCTCCCTGTGTCTGCGTGGGTTCGGTTTCCTCCCACGCTCCAAAAACACACGTTGGTAGGTGGTTTGGCGACTCAAAGTGTCCATAGGTGTGAGTGTGTGAGTGAATGTGTGTTGCCCTGTGAAGGACTGGCGCGCCCTCCAGGGTGTGTTACTTCCTTGCGCCCAGTGATTCTGGGTAGGCTCCTGATCCACCGCGACCCTGAACTGGATAAGGGTTACAGACAATGAATGAATGAATGAAAACGTGGTGAAATGATTTGTGTGTGAATAAGTACTTTTCAAATTTTCTGCAGATTTAAAAAGAAACAGTGACATTAACGATAACCATGATCATTTAGCAGTGATAATCCTGATATTAACATTTCAAACTATTTCATGTCTCTTGTAAATTATGATGTTTGTTTAGTACTTCACTGGAATGAAACCAACATTAATGCTGTCCTAAGTTTGTTCTGAGGAATAAGAGAGAAAAGACACGACTGGAGTATTCTGTCCATGCCCTTACTGTCTGAAAATGTTCTCTCTCTCTCTCTCTCTCTCTCTCTCTCTCTCTCTCGTTGTCATTCTCTCCCTCTGCTTCTTGGCTTGCTCCTGTGGCTGATTTGAATAATTCAGCACAACTCGGGTATTCTCCAGGGCCCCATTCTTTCTCTATATGGCAGAGGAACAAGAGACAGAGAGAGAGAGAGAGAGAGAGAGAGAGAGAGGCACAGCACTGAGGGAGGGTGGGAGGAAGAGGGAGAAAGAGGGAGGGCAAGAGCCAGAGTAGAGAAGGGGCCTTGCCTGCTCGCCTGACTGTGTAAATCAGTCCTAATGAGGCAGCGGAGGAGCAATCACACACACTTTCACACACTCTCGCACACACTTTCACACACTCTCGCACACACTTTCACATCTTCCAGGAGCCTCCGGTATGAGCTGACTGATAACCACCTGACCTCCACCTCCATCTCCTGCTGCATCCTCTGTCTCCTTCCCTTTCTCTCTCTCTCTCTCTCTCCTTCCCCTGCTCGGTACCTGTCTCCATATTTTCTCTTCTCTTTCACCTCCTCCATCTGTCTTCTTCTCCATAACCTTCTCAGACAACATCTCATTCTCCTCCTTCTTCTCAGCGTTCATCTTTTCTCCTTTTTCCTCTCCTTCTCCTTCTCATTCCCCTTCTACATCTTTTCTTCTTCTTCTTCCTCTTTCTCTTGTTTCCTTTTCCATCTTTTTCTCCATCTCCTTCTACTCAATCTTCTCTACTTTCTCCGTCTAACTCTTCATCTTCCATCTCCTCCTCCAATCAATCCAGCTTTCATTACATCCTTACTTTCCAATCAAGCAAACCAAACGTATAAGACTGGCATGTCCAATGTGGGTTGAGTTTCCAAAATCCATAAATGCGAAATGTTTGTGGCTTGTTTCAGAAATGACTCCAGTTGAAGAACCTTCCCAGAACAGGGCTTGGGTAGAAGTACAGCAGTGTCAGCTCTAAGGAACTATTTAAGAACTAGGGCCTTCGGTGTCCCCCCCTTGTTCTTATGCAAGGTCTGTAACACTGCATTAACCTCTATGTGCAGCAGGTTTAAAACTAAAGGCCCATAATGTATTTATTAGGTGTAAATATAAGGATACCACATTAAAATTAGAGTAAACTTTTAAAGGATTTATAAATGGCTTAACAAAGAGTCAATTGCAAGTTTATGAATTAGGTTGTAAACACATTAAAAGCCAAAAGTGTCAGAGAACTGTTCAGAGTTGAGACCTGAAAATGTGAATGTAGTCATTTCTCATGTTAAGGTACACACCTCATTATCATACATTTGTGAAAAGACACTCTGTTGGTGGTTAATTCGTGAACTTGGTGGTTAAATGGTTAAACGTATTAACAAAAATGTGCTGGAGCTGACAGGGTTAATGTCGACTGATGGAGAAGACACAGTAAAGTAAATATTCTGCGAGATCTGAGGTCTAATTGTGGCTGTTTCTAATTGTAAAAGTACGTCAAATCCGAACTGCCGTACTTGGTGGTACAGACTTGTAAGGTTCGACTGACGAGTGCACACTTCCGAGGACGCGGTGGTCGTTATGTAATTGGAGCGGTGCTATACTTGATGAGTCACCGTCTCCATGGAGTGAAAAAGCGCTGAGGTTAGTGCGAAATGCATTCTGGGATATCTGATATTCTTGTCTTGTTTCCACTATGAGGCCATTCTGCACTAGTCCAGGCTCGTGAGTCCAGTTAGTTAACCAGAGTAACCCCAGACTGAGCAAGGTCAGCTAACCAGGCTAAGTAGAGTTATGGCGCTTTTCCATTGCATGTTACATGTATTACTTTGCATGTAGGTTTTTCCACTAACACCTCCCCCTGAAAACCATGTCTCTAATGAGAGCAACAGACTTTGGAAACCACAACAACGGCGGTGGTAAAGTTAACTGGTGTTTCTCATGGTGTATTGGCGTGTTGTTGTTGTTTGGGACTGAACACAGCTCCGTCATCAGTTCAGACAGATCAGTAGAGTTTGTTCCTTCCTTGTTGCAGCGTCTAGCTCTCGCTGGATTCTTTCGTCGGCCACCGATCCAAGGAGCGTTTGAACCTCTTCAAAAGACCACGGCGTAATTTTACGAGCTGCCGTCATTAGTCGGATAAAAACAAACGTGATCTCTGCTGCAGCTGGAGATTTTACAGATGGAGAGTTGGTGCTGGTCGTCTGCGTTGCGTGGCGTAGAGTGAAGACTTAGCACTCTGCAAGGTTTACACGCCGCGGTTTAGTCCCTACTCGGAACCAGGAGAAAGCAGGGACTAATAAACTATCCAGTTCCAGGGACCAGAGCCAAATTTGCCTAATGGAAATACAAAAAAAAAGCATAGTAGAGTCAAGCCAAGCTGATTAGGTACCATGCAGTGGAAAAGCACCATTAGCTAAATGAAGGACCCCAGCATGAACAGGGTTAGCTAACCAGGCTGAAGCACAAATTAGCATGTGAATGAATTCAGTTCTCCAGGAACAGACCCCAGTACCTGTCCGTTAAAAGCTGGTAGCTTCTACAGATCTCCCCAGGTCTTCACTCAGTATTGATTCCCTTGTCCCTGAAAGCTCCAGTTTAATAACGTCATAAGAGCGGATGTTAAACATTTACTGGGGTTGTTTATTGGAGCTGAAGCCAGTGTGAGCTGCTGTGGAGGCAGTAGGAGTTAGGAATGATGTGGAAGAGAATTAGAATATGTTTTGTTCTGGTGAAGGTGGATTTGGGTGGATCATTCTCAGCGCCGCAGTGTCACTGACGTGGTGGTGGTGGTGTGTCAGTGTGCATTGTGCTGGTGTGAGTGGATCAGACTGAGAATAGTCCACCAACCAAAGAGTATCCAGCCGACAGCGTCCTGTGTCACTGATGAAGGACTAGAGGACGAGCGACACACACTGTGCAGCGACAGATGAGCTACTGTCTCTGACTTTACATCTACAAGGTGGACCAACGAGGGAGGAGTGTCTAACAGAGTGGACAGAGAGTGGACACAGGGTTTGAAAACTCCAGCAGCACTGCTGTGTCTGATCCACTCTACACCAGCACAACACACACTAACACACCACCACCACGTCAGTGTCACTGCAGCGCTGAGAATGATCCACCACCACATCACACCTGCTCTGTGGGGGTCCTATCTGGGTCTTGAACATTGAAAATAGGGTAAAAGAGAGCTAACAAAGTATGCAGAGCAACACATTGACTACTGTGTGTGTGTGTGTGTGTGTGTGTGTGTTGGTCAGGCTCTACCATCTAAGGCATTAACAGGTGGCTTGTTCCCCTTTTGCTGCAGTTACAGCCTTTTCTGAGAAATCTTTGAACTAGATATTTGTGAGAATTTCTGTGAGAATATGATGGCATTCAGCCACTTAAACATCAGTGAGGTCAGGTCCTGATGATGGATGACTGGTTTTGGATCACAAACACCACAGCTACTCATCCCAGAATTGGCACTCCACCACTCCAGAGAACAGAGTTCCACAGTTTCCCTGCAACACAGCACAGTGCTGCAGGATTCATAGCCCACTTGCCAGCTCTTGGCATTGAGCATGGTGAAATTAGACATCTAATGTGTGCATCTGCTCCAGAACATCCCGGATCCTCTGTCTATCTACCCTTCAGTACCTCAATGGATAGTAAAGTCAAGTTGTCTTGGGAAACAGCACTAAGGTGGGTCTTGTTTGGGAAGAGTGAGGGATGAGTGAGCGGAAGAGTGCAGGAGAAAGAGGGATTGGGAAGAAGACGAGTCCAGGTGCATAGTGTGACGCCAACTGCTGGCGTGGAATGGAATGTTTGGCATCCGCACTCGACCGAGACCGAGCTGTAAACCAATCATTTGTTGCACGTTTGATAAACTCTGCTACTCTCT
Source organism: Hoplias malabaricus (assembly GCF_029633855.1). Taxonomy (NCBI): domain Eukaryota; kingdom Metazoa; phylum Chordata; class Actinopteri; order Characiformes; family Erythrinidae; genus Hoplias; species Hoplias malabaricus. The sequence continues at coordinate 25,634,207 of NC_089820.1, forward strand.
TCGTTGTTTTTTTCCCCCAATGTAGTCCCTGCTGGTTTCATACACCCCTGACAATTACACTGACTTTAGCCAGAAAGAACGCACTGTGGATAAACAAGGGGTAAAAAATAGGCTAAGCTAGTTTCTCAACAAGTGTGTGTGTGTGTGTGTGTGTGTGTGAGAGAGAGTGAGAGAGAGAGAGAGAGAGAGAGACAGAGAGAGAGAGAGAGAGAGAGAGAGTAGTGTGTTCCACAATAAACTGTACTGTAACTCTGTTCTAATGGTTTGGATGAAAAACACACCACAAAATGAAAGAGCTGCCCGTAAAATAAGCAAAGCGCAGGCCAGAGTCAATAGCTGCTCCGCTGTCCGTGTCTAATGAGAGTTATGATTATTGGTGAAAGCATGAAAGCTGCACTATAAAATGTGACACGCTCATTTTTAAGATATGAAACGAAGGATGTCCATAAGGAGTATGTTCCCATTCACTGCAGTAACAGGTTCTGCTCCCTACAGAAGGTGACTACAAACATCTCCGTGTGAATATGATGGCAATCAGCCGCGTATATGTCCAGGTGCTGATGTCAGAGGATCACACCACTCCAGCTCAAACTTGCTGAGGTGTTTCTTGCCAAGATGATCCCTGAAAAGCACTGAACCTACTGATATAATCAGTTTAGTTTTTGTTTTTCTCTTTATTTTGATTCACAAAGTCATTTGCACGTGAGACAACAGTTTACTGTGTTATTGTTTTCTTTATTATTTATTTATTAACTTAATTATTGATAAAAAACTCAAAAATAAGAACATGGGGTGTTGGGAGAAAAATAAGTAAAAGATAACATGCATTTATTCATTTAAATAAAAAAGGTCATTTTAGAGCCGAATTGAAAAGATGATTAATCCCATTACAAACATTCATTCATTCACTATCTGTAACCCTTATCCAGTTCAGGGTCGTGATGGGTCCAGAGCCTACCTGGAATCATTGGGCGCAAGGCGGGAATACACCCTGGAGGGGGCGCCAGTCCTTCACAGGGCAACACACACACACATTCACTCACACACTCACACCTACGGACACTTTTAAGTCGCCAATCCACCTACCAACATGTGTTTTTGGACTGTGGGAGCAAACCGGAGGAAACCCACACAGACACAGGGAGAACACATCACACTCTTCACAGACAGTCACCTGGAGGAAACCCACACAGACACAGGGAGAACATACCACGCTCCTCACAGACAGTCACCCGGAGGAAACCCACGCAGACACAGGGAGAACACACCACACTCCTCACAGACAGTCACCCGGAGGAAACCCACACGGACACAGGGAGAACACACAACACTCCTCACAGACAGTCACCCGGAGGAAACCCACACGGACACAGGGAGAACACACCACACTCCTCACAGACAGTCACCCGGAGGAAACCCACACGGACACAGAGAGAACACACCAACTCCTCACAGACAGTCACCCGGAGGAAACCCACGCGGACACAGGGAGAACACACCACACTCCTCAAAGACAGTCACCCGGAGGAAACCCACACAGACACAGGGAGAACACACCACACTCCTCACAGATAGTCACCCGGAGGAAACCCACATGGACACAGAGCGAACACGCCACACTCCTCACAGACAGTCACCCGGAGGAAACCCACACAGGCACAGGGACAACACACAACACTCCTCACAGACATTCACCCGGAGGAAACCCACGCAGACACAGAGAGAACACACCACACTCCTTACAGACAGTCACCCGGAGCGGGAATCGAACCCACAACCTCCAGGTCCCTGAAGCTGTGTGACTGCGACACTAACCTGCTGCACCACAGTGAAATGTTTTTCATAGCATTGCTATGAAATGTACAAACATTTCATAGCAAACATCATACAAGTTCTCAAAAGATAGGGCATTCAGTTTAAGCCAATTTTTAAAAGTGGTCTTTCTAACAGCTGCACTTGGTTTTTCAAACAAGTATTTTGTTTGATTATTTGTTAATGTTGAGTGTAGAAACCCAGAAAGTAATTCCTGCCAGATAAAAAGTAATTTCCGTCCCAAATTAATACCACCAAGTGATAGTGATGGGCCTCCCAAGAGCCACAATTTCTCCAGCAGCTGGAGGACCCTATAAGGTGAGACCACTGTGTAGTTGTATTTAATTATCTGATTGTTATTATTATTATTATTAATTATGACTTTGTCCAGTGAGAAAACTAGATGGATAAGACATTGCTACAAAACTTCGTAATTCCACCCATCCAGCAGGGAAGCTGGGAGCAGTGTGTGTGTGTGTGTGTGTGTGTGTGTGTGTGTGTACGTCCATGTGTTCCAACATCTGCACAACAGCTGCAGGACTTGGGTCGGAGAGGGCAGTGTGTAAGTTTGAAGCGAATGGTGTTGGAGTTTGAGCACAAATACGAGCTCATGTGGAAACGAGGGGTTAAGATTATGTTTCCCAAAGCCTTTGTGTTTACAGAATAATGTGAAGCTCTCGCTCAGTGGAAATATTCTGCTCCTCTGCTTGGAGATGTTTTGTGCAAGCTGCTGGATTTCTCAGTGTAAACTCCTAGACTAGCCTGGCATGACCGTAACAAAACATCTAAAATTTAGCATCTACAGAAACCGAGCGGGCATCCTAGCCACATTCTCTTCTATCCTACAGTTTGTGTAAACATCGTGTAAACATCCTGTGATGAATGGACCATACATCACATAATAACAATGCAATACATAAAAGCAGAGGAAGTGATGAGACATTGCTGGCCAAGTGGCAAGATGAACAAAGAAAATCAAAGTGGGCCAAGGACAGAGCCTTGGGGTACACCACAGAGAATACCTTAATTATCTGAGAGATGTTCAGCTGAACTAGCAGAATATTTCCTTTCAGTTGCGTAGTCTCAGGCTGAACAAGATCTTATGTGGCGTGAGGACATTTCTGTGATCTCTAGTGTCAACTTATTACTGTCAACTTGACCACGGGTGTTCAAAATTGTATTGGACTCCATTCTAAATGCAGCCATGACTTTAAGGTTAAAGAACTTATCACTTTCCTCAATATCCACGACTAAAGTGCCCCTGAGTAAGGCACCTAACACCCAACTGCTCCCCAGACGCCATAGCTGGCAACCCACTGCCCCTAGTGTGTGTGTGTGTTGATCTCTTATTGCGGGTAGAAATAACCTTTAAAGGGTTTTTGTGCAACGTAAAAGTTTAATTCATAATTCAAACATCTGACATTTAATGGAAACTTGTGTCGCATTAATACACTACAATAATGATCGCTAGCATCCAAATCTTTAATCATCTAAACCCAAACTCTCTCGTACTTTTGGATACAGTACTATCCCCAAGAATGGCGGCACGGTGGCGCAGCAGGTAGTGTCACACAGCTCCAGGGACCTGGAGGTTGTGGGTTCGATTCCCACTCCGGGTGACTGTCTGTGAGGAGTTGGTGTGTTCTCCCCGTGTCAGCGTGGGTTTCCTCCAGGTGCTCCGGTTTCCTCCCACAGTCCAAAAACACACGTTGGTAGGTGGATTGGCGACTCAAAAGTGTCTGTAGGTGTGAGTGAATGTGTGTGTGTGTGTGTGTCTGTGTTGCCCTGTGAAGGACTGGCGCCCCCTCCAGGGTGTATTCCCGTCTTGTGCCCAATGATTCCAGGTAGGCTCTGGACCCACCCTGAATTGGATAAGGGTTACAGATAATGGATGGATGGATGGATTATCCCCAAGAACAGAACAAATCCATCACAGTCTTCCGCAGTGCTTTTTCCTGATGGAACTCATAACGAATGCAGCGCCCAATAAATTCTTCTCACTTCCATTTTCATTTTTAGTTTTATTATTATTATTAAAATAAGAATTGTCATTTTTATTACTACACAACATCACTAACATATTACAGTTTGCACAAAACAAGCACAATTGCACGTTAACAATCTATTCCCTCAAATCTCAGTCTGTCAGTCACTACTAGAACTGCACAGGCCAAGTGTTGAACACATTTTCCTTCCAAAAATGTACTATTTATACTTTGGATAGGTGCACTTCAGCTCTGAAGATCCTTCGCTTACCCACATGGGGGGCTGGTAGGGCTTTGGGGAGGGGTGTGTGTGTGGTGGAGGGGGGGCGGTGTAGGTCTTCACACATTAGGGGGTGTGACAGCTCCAACGACAGTAGGGAGTTACAGTGAAGTGTCAACATCAGCCCAACTCCCAGGCCCGTTTAGGACAGATTAAGCCGATTGCTCATTGCCAGTGACATAATTTAGATGAATGGTGGGCCTAATCCGTCAGGAGAAAGGAGGGAGTGAGGGAGAGAGAGAGAGAGATGAGGAGGGAGTGCAGGGACTAACGCTCTCTCCTCCACGGGCCTGGGGAGGGTATTCTATTACTAAACATGTGTTAACAGCCCACTCTCCTTTTTTGGGTAAACAATAGAGTGGTGGCGTGGTACTCCAGTGACAGAGGGTGCAGAGGAGAGAAAGATGTGTTTTGTTCGAGGAAAAAGGTGCGAGAGAGCGACTAGAGCGGGCAGGAGGTGATGGATGAGCCAGAGAGTCCACTGAGACAGGTGCTGGGCAGAGAGGCAGCGAGAGAGAGAGAGAGAGAGAGAGAGAGAGAGAGAGCTTGAAAGCTTGAGCGTCTAGTCCCTGTGGCAAGAGAGACACCATGTGGTTTCCTGGTAGAATCACAACTGTGGCTCCTTAGCATCATTTATATTCAGATACAAAACTGTGAGTGGGTTGTGGAACAGTGGAACTATGTTCCCGAGAGAATGGAGCTTGCTCCAACACTCTGTGGAAGGTTATTCACCCTGGCGTTATTCATTTACAGACAGTGGTGCTTCTTAAAGGAGTAACTTAATTAACCAGATCTGGGTCAGCTACAGCTTCTACAAAGATCCAGTTTCAGTGCATGTTTTTTAGTATATTTTATATTATTTTGCTTTTTAAACATAATACACAACTAATACAATGCTGAATAATAAAAAATAGAAAACATAAATATAACTAATTAAACAATCAAACAGAGAGAAAAGAAAACAAAGGAGTTTTAAGACATTTACTAATATGACATACAGTATAATGTAATTATACACATAGTATGAATATATTTAATACAAATAAGGTCAACCTAGTGTATGACTAACATTCATTCATTCATTCATTTATTATCTGTACCACACCCTGGAGGGGGCGCCAGTCCTTCACAGGGCAACACACACTCACACATTCACACCTATGGACACTTTTGAGTCGCCAATCCACCTACCAACGTGTGTTTTTGGATCATGGGAGGAAACCGGAGCACCCGGAGGAAACCCACGCAGACACAGAGAGAACAAAGCACACTCCTCACAGACAGTCACCCAGAGGAAACCCACGCAGACACAGGGAGAACACACCACACTCCTCACAGACAGTCACCCGGAGGAAACCCACGCAGACACAGGGAGAACACACCACACTCCTCACAGACAGTCACCCGGAGGAAACCCACGCAGACACAGGGAGAACACACCACACTCCTCACAGACACTACCTGCTGTGCCACCATGCCTGTATGACTAACAAATATAGTCAAAGATAAAATTCAAAAAGATCTTAAATCAATCGGAATGGTCGAAGGAGTCTTTTTCAACACAGTCATAGAAGGGCTGCCACACCTTATAAAACATTTCCAATTCATTTCTTAAAAAGTAGGTCATCTTTTCTTGAGGTGTACGCTGGTTAAATTCAGAAATCCACATTTGGAAAGGAATATTGGTCTCCAGTTTCCAGGTACGAGCGACTCAAATTTGATCTGCAATTAATAATGTGCCTGTTTACTACTGCAACATGGAGAGCGCAAAGAGACACAAGGGAAAGAAAAGCACACGATAAACATTGAACCAGCTTCGAGGGTGTTATGGATGATGTCTTGGATAATGATTTGAGTAATTCTTAAGTCATAAGAATTCCTCATTTTTTCCCCAGTTTGTTGGGGTCATGGATCTCACAGGGGAAAGCACTGGTTGGGAAAATTACCACTGATCCATGGACACCAAGGCACTCCCCCGCTTAAGGGCAAGGCCACCCTCTTCCTCCAGGTTGGAGTTTCCCTCGCCAGGATTGTTTCCAGTCTCTGGGCTCCTTGGGGTTCATCTGGCTGGATCTGTGGTTTACCAATGACAATGGGGTGTAATATTAGTCGTATTGACTGCTTATCATCACATACACACACACACACACACACACACACACACACACACACACACAAAGGTCTTTCAAAGCGCTGACATTTGGTGAATATTGAGGAACGAGTGTTGACTGCATTGACAGAGAGTGGCACTCTGGGGCCGTCAGCGGCACTACACTCAGCTAGAAACGTGTTACACTGAGAACTTCACCTGTGAAACGTGTGTGTGTGTGACATTTTTGTGTACACATTAATCAAAGGTGATCACACCTTTCAAATAAGTATCTGCTGTCTGACGTGTTGCATATTCATGCATGCACAAAAAAACAAAAACTATATTAATTGTATGAATGTGGAGATTCTGTTGTTTTTTTTTTCAAATGCCATGTATCTATTGGATACTACTATCACTACACTGAAGTTCTCATGGACTACTAACTATCATCACCAGTAGATTGACCAGAGGAGGATGGGTCACCCCTTGTGAGCCTTGGTTCCTCCCAAGGTTTCTTCCTCAGCTGGGGGAGTTTTTCCTTGCCACTGTCGCCCCTGGCTTGCTCACTTGAGGGTTTTACATTTGTTTTTACATTTCATGTCAAATCTTTGTCTTACTGGAATTCTGTGAAGCTGCTTTGTGACAACATCAGTTGTGAAAAGCGCTATATAAATAAATTTGATTTGATTTGATTTACTGCAGGTTCAAACATCTACACACACCTGTCCAGCCCGTGCGTCTTCTCAAGGCTGTACATTTCAGAGTAGGCTTGAAATTAGATGTGGGAATTTGATGGCATTAAACCACATGAACTAGTCAGGTACAGAGGTTGAATGATCCACTGTGGATCACAAAAACACCAATCCAGCTCGACCCAAAGGCACTGGAGCTCCATCTCTTAAGAAAACACAAGCCCACAGCCTTCACAGCCCAGTGTTAGTTTGTTTATACCTCTCTAGCCAAGACCTGTCATTGAGCTTTCTGACCTTAAGCTCATGTGCAGCTCCACTGTATCAGTCCCAATAGAATTTAACAGCTGGAAGTTGTCCTTTTGGTTGCTGAAGTTAGGGTCAGTGTTAGGTGTAGTGTTAATTAGCTACATTTATCATTGTGTCTGTGGAAAGTCCTAACCAACATGTGTGTGCATGTGTGTGTGTGTGTGTGTGTGTGTGTGTGTGTGTGTATGTGAGTTCTCCTCTCAGATGGATTTTGGAGAAGAGAGAGATCTTATTGAGACCAATAACCGTCAGGTCTTTACTCCACTGCTGACTGACTCTGCTCGGGGCGAGAGAAGAAGCACCCCTCAAGCGTCCGATTCGAGGAACGCGATTGGGTAAATTTATGTTGCTATGTGTGTATTTTCTCTTAGCAACTGTTTTTGATTGGCTGTGATTCTGCCATCACCGGGATCTAAAAACATTGCCCAGTGCAGCAGAGCAGCACTATATCTACATAAATTATAAGGAACACTATATTTAATATATTTCACATCATTTTCCAGTTGTAATACTCATATGTCAAATAAATATATAAAAAAAAATCACATATCATAATGTAAAAAAATTATATTTCCACCAGGGAGGGTATGGCCCTAGCACCCCCTATTGGCCAGCTGTGGCTGGTACAAACTGTGAATGCAAGTTGGACACCATTGTCAGTGATGGGTGCACTGCAAAGAAGCAGAATTTTCTCAGTGGTGTCTGGATACTTTTGGACACTTTTTGCACATTGACATGCACACAGCTAACTCTCCCATCTCCTCCACACACGCACACACTGTTTGTGTCAAGTCACCTGATAATGCCTGCAAGGTTACACATCGAGTCTAATTTGAGTGACAGCCACAGAGGAATACTCTTGTTTCCAGTGGCAACATCACTTTGTCCAAATCTCTCACACATTGCTTAGACATAATGAATTGTCGTCAAAATGATATCATCTGATCCAGCACTGTGTAACCAATGTGTCTGAACACCACAGATGTTTGCTTTCTCTACATGTCTTTATTGATGTGAACCCAAATATTTATTCATTCATTCATTGTTTGTAAGCGCTTATCAAGTTCAGATTGGCGGTGGGTCCGGAGCCTCCACGGAATCACACAAGGCAGAAACACACTCTGGAGGGGCCACCAGTTTTTCACAGGGTGACACACACTCACACATTCACTCACACCTATGGACTGTCCACAGGTGTGAGGGTGTGAGTGTGTGAAACTGTCCACAGGTGTGTGAGTGTGTGAGTGACTGTGTGAGTGACTGGGTGAGTGTGTGACACTGTCCACAGGTGTGTGTGAGTGTGTGTGAGTGACTGGGTGAGTGTGTGAAACTGTCCACAGGTGTGAGTGTGTGAGTGACTGGGTGAGTGTGTGACACTGTCCACAGGTGTGTGTGAGTGACTGGGTGAGTGTGTGAAACTGTCCACAGGTGTGAGTGTGTGAGTGACTGGGTGAGTGTGTGACACTGTCCACAGGTGTGAGTGTGTGAGTGACTGGGTGAGTGTGTGACACTGTCCACAGGTGTGAGTGTGTGAGTGACTGGGTGAGTGTGTGACACTGTCCACAGGTGTGTGTGAGTGTGTGTGAGTGACTGGGTGAGTGTGTGAAACTGTCCACAGGTGTGAGTGTGTGAGTGACTGGGTGAGTGTGTGAAACTGTCCACATGTGTGAGTGTGTGAGTGACTGGGTGAGTGTGTGACACTGTCCACAGGTGTGAGTGTGTGAGTGACTGGGTGAGTGTGTGACACTGTCCACAGGTGTGTGTGAGTGTGTGTGAGTGACTGGGTGAGTGTGTGAAACTGTCCACAGGTGTGAGTGTGTGAGTGACTGGGTGAGTGTGTGAAACTGTCCACAGGTGTGAGTGTGTGAGTGACTGGGTGAGTTTGTGACACTGTCCACAGGTGTGAGTGTGTGAGTGACTGGGTGAGTGTGTGACACTGTCCACAGGTGTGTGTGAGTGTGTGTGAGTGACTGGGTGAGTGTGTGAAACTGTCCACAGGTGTGAGTGTGTGAGTGACTGGGTGAGTGTGTGAAACTGTCCACAGGTGTGAGTGTGTGAGTGACTGGGTGAGTGTGTGACACTGTCCACAGGTGTGAGTGTGTGAGTGACTGGGTGAGTGTGTGACACTGTCCACAGGTGTGTGTGAGTGTGTGTGAGTGACTGGGTGAGTGTGTGAAACTGTCCACAGGTGTGAGTGTGTGAGTGACTGGGTGAGTGTGTGAAACTGTCCACAGGTGTGAGTGTGTGAGTGACTGGGTGAGTGTGTGACACTGTCCACAGGTGTGAGTGTGTGAGTGACTGGGTGAGTGTGTGACACTGTCCACAGGTGTGAGTGTGTGAGTGACTGGGTGAGTGTGTGACACTGTCCACAGGTGTGTGTGAGTGACTGGGTGAGTGTGTGAAACTGTCCAGAGGTGTGAGTGACTGGGTGAGTGTGTGACACTGTCCACAGGTGTGTGTGTGTGAGTGACTGGGTGAGTGTGTGACACTGTCCACAGTTGTGAGTGTGTGAGTGACTGGGTGAGTGTGTGACACTGTCCACAGGTGTGTGTGAGTGTGTGTGAGTGACTGGGTGAGTGTGTGAAACTGTCCACAGGTGTGAGTGTGTGAGTGACTGGGTGAGTGTGTGACACTGTCCACAGGTGTGTGTGAGTGTGTGTGAGTGACTGGGTGAGTGTGTGACACTGTCCACAGGTGTGAGTGTGTGAGTGACTGGGTGAGTGTGTGACACTGTCCACAGGTGTGTGTGTGAGTGACTGGGTGAGTGTGTGACACTGTCCACAGGTGTGTGTGAGTGACTGGGTGAGTGTGTGAAACTGTCCACAGGTGTGAGTGTGTGAGTGACTGGGTGAGTGTGTGACACTGTCCACAGGTGTGTGTGAGTGTGTGTGAGTGACTGGGTGAGGGTGTGAAACTGTCCACAGGTGTGAGTGTGTGAGTGACTGGGTGAGTGTGTGACACTGTCCACAGGTGTGTGTGTGAGTGACTGGGTGAGTGTGTGACACTGTGCACAGGTGTGAGTGGGTGATATCACCCATTGAACTTCATAGCATCTGATAAAAAATCAATGTCCAACACTAAAAAAGTGAGTATGTCTCTTTCATCTCACTCCACTGAGTAAAGTCAGTCCAATATTAACTTAATTAATATTAACTCTTGTACAGCGCTCTCTCTCTCCCTCTCTCTCTCACCTCTGACCACTTGGTCTCGTCGCCTTCTCTGCCATACTGTCTGTACCAGAAAAACCGAGCTAGATTATTCGTGTAGTGCACCTAACAGCATAGTAGCTCCTGTTTGCCGTAAAGCGTTACACAGTTCTTAAGAGAGTTCTCCGGCCTGTGATTCCAAAGTTGCAGAGTCTAGTTTTGGGAGGAGCTCAGCCCTGGAGAGCAATAAGAGGGGGGCTTTTCTCCTTGTTACAGGTCAGAGGAGCATCACAATTACTTTGAAGCTGTAATTTAAAGGTAAAATACTACACAGTGTTGCTTTTAAGATGCAGGTTTATTGGGGCATGATGATTGTTGAGTAGGGCACTAATCCCACAATACGACCCCCTGACTCCAGGCCTGTGTACATGAGAGTATATGTTTCTAAGCCTGAATGTCTCCCTGAATGTTTACCTTGACTCCACCACTACATTTTTAAGAACACTATCAAAACCGGCACGGCTGCCCTCGGCCGCAAAACAGCCAACCTGGCTTTCAGCACTAATGGCCCGAAAGGAGATAAAAGGCCCGAGTGTGAACCACCTCATTTATCAGCCGCCAGCGTAAGTGATGGACAGTAATTAAAAGTTAGCTAATAACCTATTCCCACCTGACATTTCAGCTGGGGGTGGGGTAGGGCCAGGGTTGCTGGCATTACTATCTACATATAGATTAAAAGCCGTAATTGGGAGAGAGATAGGGGTTGGGAGAGGAATGGAGGGAAAGGAGGAAGGGAGGGAAAAAAGGCAGCCCTGGCCGTTGTCAGGCCATTAGGCTGGAATTTCTGAGTGACACTTTGATTTCTCAGCTCGCCTTAATATGATGAGGACGAGGCCGAGCTAAAACACTAAATGAATGGAGGTTATCTCACTGGGCTTATTAACAGGGCAAACAGTGGCCATGGAAAATAGCTTTAATTTTGTTATAATTGCGAGGTGGACGTGAGGTGTCAGTGGAAGGGTGCTGGCGAGAGGACTGAACCTTCTGGAAATAGAAACATGGGGGAGGTGATGGCTAAGGACCTACGCCATCATTATTTTCACTGGATTCATGAGGAAATTCGGTTTGCAGTCTGCTTCTTCATTCTGGAATTAGCACAGAAATAACTAGAAGTAATTCATACATTCATGAATATCTGAGATTTATTAACAGAGCTTTAAAATACGAAATATTACATTTGGTTCTGATACATGTAGGTTTGCCTTAAGGTTTAGGAGATTCAAGTTATAATTGTAACATTGCTAAAGGTATCAGTTACCAGTACAGTTCACCTGTGGATAGTGTCACACACTCACCCAGTCACTCACACACTCACCCAATCACTCACACACTCATACCTGTGGACAGTGTCACACACTCACCCAGTCACTCGCACACTCACACCTATGGACAGTGTCACACACTCACCCAGTCACTCACACCTGTGGACAGTGTCACACACTCACCCAGTCACTCACACACTCACCCAGTCGCTCACACACTCACACCTGTGGACAGTGTCACACACTCACCCGGTCACTCGCACACTCACACCTGTGGACAGTGTCACACACTCACCCAGTCACTCACACACTCACACCTGTGGACAGGGTCACACATTCACCCAGTCACTCACACACACCTGTGGACAGTGTCACACACTCACCCAGTCACTCACACACTCACACCTGTGGACAGGGTCACACACTCACCCAGTCACTCTCACACTCACCCAGTCACTCACACCTGTGGACAGTGTCACACACTCACCCAGTCACTCACACACTCACACCTGTGGACAGTTTCACACACTCACCCAGTTGCTCACACACTCACCCAGTCACTCAAACACTCACACCTGTGGACAGTTTCACACACTCACCCAGTCACTCACACACTCACCCAGTCACTCACACACTCACCCAGTCACTCACGCACTCACACCTGTGGACAGTGTCACACACTCACCCAGTTGCTCACACACTCACACCTGTGGACAGTGTCACACACTCACCCAGTTGCTCACACACTCACACCTGTGGACAATTTCACACACTCACCCAGTCACTCACACACTTACACCTGTGGACAGTGTCACACACTCACCCAGTCACTCAAACACTCACACCTGTGGACAGTATCACACACTCACCCAGTCACTCACACACTCACACCGGTGGACATTGTCACACACTCACCCAGTCATTCACACACACACACCTGTGGACAGTTTCACCCACTCACCCAGTCACTCACACACTCATACCTGTGGACAGTTTCACACACTCACCCAGTCACTCACACACTCACACCTGTGGACAGTGTCACACACTCACCCAGTCACTCACACACTCACACCTGTGGACAGTGTCACACACTCACCCAGTCACTCACACACTCACACCGGTGGACAGTTTCACACACTCACCCAGTCACTCACACACTCACATCTGTGGACAGTGTCACACACTCACCCAGTCATTCACACACACACCTGTGGACAGTGTCACACACTCACCCAGACACTCACACACACCTGTGGACAGTGTTACACACTCACCCAGTCACTCAATCACTCACACCTGTGGACAGTTTCACACACTCACCCAGTCACTCACACACTCACCCAGTCACTCACACATTCACACCCGTGGACAGTTTCACACACTCACCCAGTCACTCACACACTCACACATGTGGACAGTTTCACACATTCACCCATTCACTCACACATTCACACCTGTGGACAGTTTCACACACTCACCCAGTCGCTCACACACTCACACCTGTGGACAGTGTCACACACTCACCCAGTCACTCACACACTCACACCTGTGGACAGTGTCACACACTCACCCAGTCACTCAAACACTCACACCTGTGGACAGTTTCACACACTCACACACTCACACAGGTGGACATTGTCACACACTCACCCAGTCACTCACACACACACACCTGTGGACAGTTTCACACACTCACCCAGTTACTCACACACCTACACCTGTGGACAGTTTCACACACTCACCCAGTCACTCACACACTCACACCTGTGGACAGTGTCACACACTCACCCAGTCACTCACACACTCACACCTGTGGACAGTTTCACACACTCACCCAGTCACTCACACACTCACACCTGTGGACAGTGTCACACACTCACCCAGTCACTCAAACACTCACACCTGTGGACAGTGTCACACACTCACCCAGTCACTCACACACTCACCCAGTCACTCACACACTCACACCTGTGGACAGTTTCACACACTCACCCAGTCGCTCACACACTCATACTTGTGGACAGTGTCACACACTCACCCAGTCACTCGCACACTCACACCAATGGACAGTGTCACACACTCACCCAGTCACTCACACACTCACACCTGTGGACAGTGTCACACACTCACCCAGTCACTCACACACTCACCCAGTCACTCACACCTGTGGACAGTGTCACACACTCACCCAGTCACTCACACACTCACCCAGTCACTCACACACTCACACCTGTGGACAGTGTCACACACTCACCCAGTCACTCACACACTCACCCAGTCACTCACACACTCACACCTGTGGACAGTTTTACACACTCACCCAGTCACTCACACACTCACCCAGTCACTCACACCTGTGGACAGTGTCACACACTCACCCAGTCACTCACACACTCATACCTGTGGACAGTGTCACACACTCACCCAGTCACTCACACACTCACCCAGTCACTCACACACTCACACATGTGGACAGTTTCACACACTCACCCAGTCGCTCACACACTCACCCAGTCACTCAAACACTCACACCGGTGGACAGTTTCACACACTCACCCACTCACTCACACACTCACACCGATGGACAGTGTCACACACTCACCCAGTCACTCACACACTCACCCAGTCACTCACGCACTCACACCTGTGGACAGTGTCACACACTCACCCAGTCATTCACACACACACACCTGTGGACAGTTTCACCCACTCACCCAGTCACTCACACACTCATACCTGTGGACAGTTTCACACACTCACCCAGTCACTCACACACTCACACCTTTGGACAGTGTCACACACTCACCCAGTCACTCACACACTCACACCTGTGGACAGTGTCACACACTCACCCAGTCACTCACACACTCACATCTGTGGACAGTGTCACACACTCACCCAGTCATTCACACACACACCTGTGGACAGTGTCACACACTCACCCAGACACTCACACACAAACACACACACACACACACCTGTGGACAGTGTTACACACTCACCCAGTCACTCAATCACTCACACCTGTGGACAGTTTCACACACTCACCCAGTCACTTACACACTCACATCGGTGGACATTGTCACACACTCACCCAGTCACTCACACACACACACCTGTGGACAGTTTCACACACTCACCCAGTCACTCACACACTCACACCTGTGGACAGTGTCACACACTCACCCAGTCACTCACACACTCACACCTGTGGACAGTGTCACACACTCACCCAGTCACTCACACACTCACACCTGTGGACAGTTTCACACACTCACCCAGTCACTCACACACTCACACCGGTGGTCAGTGTCACACACTCACCCAGTCACTCAAACACTCACACCTGTGGACAGTGTCACTCACTCACCCAGTCACTCACACACTCACATCTGTGGACAGTGTCACACACTCACCCAGTCACTCACACACACTCACACCTGTGGACAGTGTCACACACTCACCCAGTCACTCACACACTCACACCTGTGGACAGTGTCACACACTCACCCAGTCACTCATACACTCACACCTGTGGACAGTTTCACACACTCACCCAGTCACTCACACACTCACACCGGTGGTCAGTGTCACACACTCACCCAGTCACTCAAACACTCACACCTGTGGACAGTGTCACACACTCACCCAGTCACTCACACACACTCACACCTGTGGTCAGTGTCACACACTCACCCAGTCACTCACACACTCACACCTGTGGACAGTGTCACACACTCACCCAGTCACTCACACACTCACACCTGTGGACAGTTTCACACACTCACCCAGTCACTCACACACTCACACCGGTGGTCAGTGTCACACACTCACCCAGTCACTCAAACACTCACACCTGTGGACAGTGTCACACACTCACCCAGTCACTCACACACTCACATCTGTGGACAGTTTCACACACTCACCCAGTCACTCACACACTCACACCGGTGGTCAGTGTCACACACTCACCCAGTCACTCACACACTCACACCTGTGGACAGTGTCACACACTCACCCAGTCACTCACACACTCACACCTGTGGACAGTGTCACACACTCACCCAGTCACTCACACACTCACACCTGTGGACAGTTTCACACACTCACCCAGTCACTCACACACTCACCCAGTCACTCACACACTCACACATGTGGACAGTTTCACACACTCACCCAGTCACTCAAACACTCACACCGGTGGACAGTTTCACACACTCACCCACTCACTCACACACTCACACCGATGGACAGTGTCACACACTCACCCAGTCACTCACACACTCACCCAGTCACTCACGCACTCACACCTGTGGACAGTGTCACACACTCACCCAGTCATTCACACACACACACCTGTGGACAGTTTCACCCACTCACCCAGTCACTCACACACTCATACCTGTGGACAGTTTCACACACTCACCCAGTCACTCACACACTCACACCTTTGGACAGTGTCACACACTCACCCAGTCACTCACACACTCACACCTGTGGACAGTGTCACACACTCACCCAGTCACTCACACACTCACATCTGTGGACAGTGTCACACACTCACCCAGTCATTCACACACACACCTGTGGACAGTGTCACACACTCACCCAGACACTCACACACAAACACACACACACACACACCTGTGGACAGTGTTACACACTCACCCAGTCACTCAATCACTCACACCTGTGGACAGTTTCACACACTCACCCAGTCACTTACACACTCACATCGGTGGACATTGTCACACACTCACCCAGTCACTCACACACACACACCTGTGGACAGTTTCACACACTCACCCAGTCACTCACACACTCACACCTGTGGACAGTGTCACACACTCACCCAGTCACTCACACACTCACACCTGTGGACAGTGTCACACACTCACCCAGTCACTCACACACTCACACCTGTGGACAGTTTCACACACTCACCCAGTCACTCACACACTCACACCGGTGGTCAGTGTCACACACTCACCCAGTCACTCAAACACTCACACCTGTGGACAGTGTCACTCACTCACCCAGTCACTCACACACTCACATCTGTGGACAGTGTCACACACTCACCCAGTCACTCACACACACTCACACCTGTGGACAGTGTCACACACTCACCCAGTCACTCACACACTCACACCTGTGGACAGTGTCACACACTCACCCAGTCACTCATACACTCACACCTGTGGACAGTTTCACACACTCACCCAGTCACTCACACACTCACACCGGTGGTCAGTGTCACACACTCACCCAGTCACTCAAACACTCACACCTGTGGACAGTGTCACACACTCACCCAGTCACTCACACACACTCACACCTGTGGTCAGTGTCACACACTCACCCAGTCACTCACACACTCACACCTGTGGACAGTGTCACACACTCACCCAGTCACTCACACACTCACACCTGTGGACAGTTTCACACACTCACCCAGTCACTCACACACTCACACCGGTGGTCAGTGTCACACACTCACCCAGTCACTCAAACACTCACACCTGTGGACAGTGTCACACACTCACCCAGTCACTCACACACTCACATCTGTGGACAGTTTCACACACTCACCCAGTCACTCACACACTCACACCGGTGGTCAGTGTCACACACTCACCCAGTCACTCACACACTCACACCTGTGGACAGTGTCACACACTCACCCAGTCACTCACACACTCACACCTGTGGACAGTGTCACACACTCACCCAGTCACTCACACACTCACACCTGTGGACAGTTTCACACACTCACCCAGTCACTCACACACTCACACATGTGGACAGTTTCACACACTCACCCAGTCACTCAAACACTCACACCGGTGGACAGTTTCACACACTCACCCACTCACTCACACACTCACACCGATGGACAGTGTCACACACTCACCCAGTCACTCACACACTCACCCAGTCACTCACGCACTCACACCTGTGGACAGTGTCACACACTCACCCAGTCATTCACACACACACACCTGTGGACAGTTTCACCCACTCACCCAGTCACTCACACACTCATACCTGTGGACAGTTTCACACACTCACCCAGTCACTCACACACTCACACCTTTGGACAGTGTCACACACTCACCCAGTCACTCACACACTCACACCTGTGGACAGTGTCACACACTCACCCAGTCACTCACACACTCACATCTGTGGACAGTGTCACACACTCACCCAGTCATTCACACACACACCTGTGGACAGTGTCACACACTCACCCAGACACTCACACACAAACACACACACACACACACCTGTGGACAGTGTTACACACTCACCCAGTCACTCAATCACTCACACCTGTGGACAGTTTCACACACTCACCCAGTCACTTACACACTCACATCGGTGGACATTGTCACACACTCACCCAGTCACTCACACACACACACCTGTGGACAGTTTCACACACTCACCCAGTCACTCACACACTCACACCTGTGGACAGTGTCACACACTCACCCAGTCACTCACACACTCACACCTGTGGACAGTGTCACACACTCACCCAGTCACTCACACACTCACACCTGTGGACAGTTTCACACACTCACCCAGTCACTCACACACTCACACCGGTGGTCAGTGTCACACACTCACCCAGTCACTCAAACACTCACACCTGTGGACAGTGTCACTCACTCACCCAGTCACTCACACACTCACATCTGTGGACAGTGTCACACACTCACCCAGTCACTCACACACACTCACACCTGTGGACAGTGTCACACACTCACCCAGTCACTCACACACTCACACCTGTGGACAGTGTCACACACTCACCCAGTCACTCATACACTCACACCTGTGGACAGTTTCACACACTCACCCAGTCACTCACACACTCACACCGGTGGTCAGTGTCACACACTCACCCAGTCACTCAAACACTCACACCTGTGGACAGTGTCACACACTCACCCAGTCACTCACACACACTCACACCTGTGGTCAGTGTCACACACTCACCCAGTCACTCACACACTCACACCTGTGGACAGTGTCACACACTCACCCAGTCACTCACACACTCACACCTGTGGACAGTTTCACACACTCACCCAGTCACTCACACACTCACACCGGTGGTCAGTGTCACACACTCACCCAGTCACTCAAACACTCACACCTGTGGACAGTGTCACACACTCACCCAGTCACTCACACACTCACATCTGTGGACAGTTTCACACACTCACCCAGTCACTCACACACTCACACCGGTGGTCAGTGTCACACACTCACCCAGTCACTCACACACTCACACCTGTGGACAGTTTCACACACTCACCCAGTCACTCACACACTCACACCTGTGGACAGTGTCACACACTCACCCAGTCACTCACACACTCACACCTGTGGACAGTTTCACACACTCACCCAGTCACTCACACACTCACACCGTTGGTCAGTGTCACACACTCACCCAGTCACTCAAACACTCACACCTGTGGACAGTGTCACACACTCACCCAGTCACTCACACACTCACATCTGTGGACAGTGTCACACACTCACCCAGTCACTCACACACACACACCTGTGGACAGTGTCACACACTCACCCAGACACTCACACACAAACACACACACACACACACACACACACACACACACACACACACACACACCTGTGGACAGTTTGATGATATTACTTTGAATATCATCATTTTGCATTGACTTCCACTGAAAGTGAAGGAGGTTTTTTTCTTTCTCCTGTAAAGATTTTGGAGTTACATGTTTTTCATTTCACAGTGAAATTATTTATCTGTTTATATTTTAGTTTTAGACAAGAATGGCATTTTAATATTTATTTTACTTGCTGTTTTCTGTGTGGTTTGACAGTTTTTGAGGAAAACTGAGCCTGCAGAGATGGGAATATGGCTAATATGGGATTAAAATAAACAATGTGGCAATCTCAGTGCCTTGTATTCCTCCACTGACCCAACTTACAATGTCCACGTAAAGGACCTCTGACCCTGCGTTTTCTTCAGTTTCTTTCCATTTCCTCTTTTTATTTCTTTCTATAACCCTTTTATGAGACTCTACAGAGTATTAGGTATGACCTGGAGTGACCACGGGCCCTACAGCTCTGTCCTAAAGACAGTAGCCCACCATTATTTGAGTCACATTAAATTCAGGTGGCGAGCAGGAAATGTGCAGGTGAATCAGAGGATGTCCTGAACACTGTGGAGCAATGGGCTGGTGTTCTCTGGAGAGATGGAGCTCCATCCCACACCTTTGGGATGTTTGCTGTCCAGTAGCACTTTCAAACACCAGCACTTGTTTTTGGGCTTAAACGGCCCTGTGTTCCTCAGAGCAGTTTTCCAACATTAGTTTACAGCCTTTCTTAGAAGAGTAGAAGCTGTTACTGCAGCAGAGGTGGACACACGACAAGTTAACACCTTTCATTTAAGAATCATGAAAGCCCCAAAAAGCCATGGATTTGCATATTCAGTTTATTTCTGAATTAATTTTATTTCACTCTAAATATTCCTTCATTATCTGTAACCCTTATCCAATTCAGGGTCAAGGTGGGTCCATTGGGCGCAAGGCAGGAACACACCCTGGAGGGGGCGCCAGTCCTTCACACGGCAGCACAGACACACACACACACATTCACTAACACCTACGGACACTTTTGAGTTGCCAATCCACCTACCAACGTGTGTTTTTGAACTGTGCGAGGAAACCGGAGCACCCGGAAGAAACCCACACAGACACAAGGAGAACACACCACACTCCTCACAGAAAGTCACTCGGAGGAAACCCACACGGACACAGGGAGAACACACCACACTCCTCACAGACAGTCACTCGGAGGAAACCCACGCAGACACAGGGAGAACACACCACACTCCTCACAGACAGTCACCCGGAGAAAACCCACGCAGACACAGGGAGAACACACCACACTCCTCACAGACAGTCACCCGGAGAAAACCCACGCAGACACAGGGAGAACACACCACACTCCTCACAGACAGTCACCCGGAGGAAACCCACACAGACACAGGGAGAACACACCACACTCCTCACAGACAGTAACCCGGAGGAAACCCACGCAGACACAGGGAGAACACACCAACTCCTCACAGACAGTCACCTGGAGGAAACCCACGCAGACACAGGGAGAACACACCAACTCCTCACAGACAGTCACCCGGAGCAGGAGTCAAACCCACAACCTCCAGGCCCCTGGAGCTGTGTGAATGTTGGAAGTCTTGAAATAACCAAAAATGTTATTGAGGAAACAAAACCATCATTAAATTATGTTTTCTCAGAAAAACAATGTTTGTTATGAACTGAACATTAAGTATCGTTAGAAAACTGAGTGCAAATAAAAATGCAAAACCATGGCCATTTAGGGCTTCCATACAGAAGAAACACTGGATGAGTCTAAAGCTTTTGGGGTGTATTTAGAGACTTTCATCCAAAGCAGATGAATAAATATTTTGGATTAATGGCACATTTCTTCAAGTTACATAAACCGCTGCTCACATGATAAAGTGCAGTCACAACTAAAGAGCTTTAAAAAGGCTTTGCTGCCCCCTGGTGTACTGTGAATGGTGCATGGCCTGCGAGATGGCTGTGTACTATCTGTGTCTGTCATGTGCTTTTAAACACATGGCTCTGTTTTGTTTTGTTCTTGTTTCTGCCTTTGCCCCCCTCGTGATCATTAGTGTTCCCACCTGTGCCTCCTTTGTGGTCCAGCCTCCCTTAATGTTTCTTGGGTTTTCCTTGTCTGTGGCCTTGATTTCAGAGCTCCTTTGTCTGGTCTTGTATGTGTGTGAGTCTCCACACCTTGGTTCATCATTGGAATCTGTTCGTTTGTGTCAAGTTCTGTAAGTTTGGCTATTTCTTGTGTGTTCCTGGTTAGATTTGTTCTTGTAAAAAAAGTCATTACTCGCACTTACCTCCGCCTACTCATCCATCACCAACGTCTCATTCAGTTAACACCAAGAAATTCCTTGTTGTAGTGTTGTGTGTGTGTGTGTTAAAAGGCAGTTCAAACAATATTTCAAAATTGTTAAATAATTCAGTAAAAAAGCACTTCATAAAACACTTTTTGTGCTGCTCTCCAGTTGGTTTATGCTAGAAAGCAGTCTAATGTGTTTACAAAGCCCTAGTGTCTGTTTATTAATGAAAAAAAAACTGTCTCGATGCAGTACGCTAGGCTTTCTCTCTCTGCTCATAGCATCTAGAGTTGTTTAACACAATGGTGAGAACTCCAAACATTGAAAGGATGAGGATATTGTTCTATTCCTGCTCCATAGGTGGTTAATATTGACTTATTTTTGTTGTTTCAGATAAATTAAGGTGGAAATGTCTCCAAATTCAGGAGATGGCTAACTGCATTAGCGACAGTGCTACAAAATTAACTCAAGTTACAAATGACTTTGTTAATTCAAACAGTGAATATAAACTTTCAGCCACGTACAAACAACAGTCGTTATTCTCTCTCAAACACCCATTCCACCTTAAAAGATGCGCAGCTTTGAGCTGCATTTCCCTGTAATTGCAGATGTTCCCTTTACGTTTAAGACAGAAACCAGGGTGTGATGCTCACTGATCAAAAAGAATAACAATAATTAAAATGACCTCCTTGTTTCTCATATTCCATTCTCTCATCTCTACTGACCACACAGGAGCACTTTGTAGTTCTACTACAGACTATTGTCCATCTGATGCTCTATCATTTGTACCCTATTTTCACCCTGTTCTTCAGTGCTCAGGTCCCCAACAGAGCAGGTATAATTTGGGTGGTGGATCATTCTCAGCGCTGCAGTGATATTGATGTACTGGGCGCTGGTGCGAGTGGATCAGACACAGCAGTGGCGGTGGAGTTTTTAAACCTGTAAGTGCCACTGCTAGACTGAGAATAGTGGGCAGTGTCCTGTGTCCACCGATGAAGCATCAGGTGAGCTACTGTCTCTGAATTTATATGTACAAGGTGGACACACGAGGCAAATAATACCTACTCTGTAGTGGTCCTTCCCATTGAAGATCAGGGTGAAAGGTGGCTTTTAAAACTATCCAGAGCAACAAATGCACCACACAAATAGTTGTAGAACAACAATGTGCAGCTATTGAATATGATAAAATGGCTTTTACAGTACTATGAGTGTAAATACAAGGTCAGATTAATGTTGAGGTTGATCGGCGCACATTAAATACAGGGTGGGCCATTTTATATGGATACACCTTAATAAAATGGGAATGGTTGGTGATATTAACTTCCTGTTTGTGGCACATTAGTATATGGGGGGGGGGTTCAAGATGGGTCGTGACCATGGTGGTCATTTTGAAGTCGGCAATTTTGGATCCAACTTTTGTTTTTTCAATGGGAAGAGGGTCTTGTGACACATCAAACTTATTGGGAATTTCACAAGAAAAACAATGGTGCTTGGTTTTAACGCAACTTTATTCATTCATGAGTTATCTACAAGTTTCTGACCACTTATAAAATGTGTTCAAAGTGCTGCCAATTGTGTTGGATTGTCGATGCAACCCTCTTCTCCCACTCTTCACACACTGATAGCAACACCGCAGGAGAAATGCTAGCACAGGCTTCCAGTATCTGTAGTTTCAGGTAAATGGTTTGCCTGTGATTTATACGCTTACATTATATGAAAGCTATCTGTCCGACTGACATTGAGACAAACTCACACACTGCAGGTGAAACGCAGGCCCTCTGACAAAACAGAGTTTTGTCTATGTACATATGTTTTGTCTGTGCGCGTGTGTAGTGGTGATTAAAGCATTTTCAACCCACTTTGTGTATTTTTCACCCTGACGTCGGCTCTCAGCCCTGCTCACACTGCGCGACCTAAACTTCTGGACGTCTGACTGCTCACGCTGAGCTTGCGAGGGTGTACAAGTGAGTTTGATATTGGGTGGGGGGGGGTGGCACATATTTGCCAATTCCTATGTAGATAAGGTAGAAAATAACTGCATTTATAATGATGTGAAACATCATTTGATTAACATTAAACAGTGAGGCTGTGTCCCAAACCACACACTATGGAACTTTACATACTACACTACAGAGAGCACTGCTAATGTGTGTGTGTGTTTTTTTTTTAAACACACTACTCAGTGCAGCAGTTTGGGACACGGAGACTAATGTTAGCTTGCTCTATATTTAGAGTGCTTTCTCACAACCTGATCACAGCTAATAACGTTCACTAACTCTCAGATCCGGGGCGGCACGGTGGTGCAGCACGTAGTGTCGCAATCACACAGCTCCAGGGACGTGGAGGTTGTGGGTTCGATTGGTTGGTGTGTTCGCCCTGTGTCTGCGTGGGTTTCCTCCGGGTGCTCTGGTTTCCTCCCACAGTCCAAAAACACACGTTGGTAGGTGAATTGGCGACTCAAAAGTGTCCGTAGGTGTGAGTGAATGTGTCTGTGTTGCCCTGTGAAGGACTGGCGCCCCCTCCAGGGTGTATTCCCGCCTTGCGCCCAATGATTCCAGGTAGGCTCTGGACCCACCGCGACCCTGAACTGGATAAGGGTTACAGATAATGAATGAATGAATGAACTCTCAGATCCTTCAGTTTCCTTAACAATACCTGATACAAGCCACTTTCAAAACTGTTGTTTAGTTTTTACCAGATAGCAATGATGGATAATTACAGACGCTCTGACGAAGCGAAGCTGATGTTTGGAGCTACTATATATTTGAACAGTCGCCTCTGAGCAATGTGTGTTCTCCTCCAGTGTCTTAAGATGTTCAGCGGCATTGCAGCAGCAGTTAGAAAAGAAACAAGATGGGTCTCATGTCTCATTGGAAGCATGTCAACTAATAATTGGGAAAATTTGGCAAAAGCTTTTAGATAAAAAAGAAATGAAGGAATGTATAAATAAATATACAAACCCTCTCATGTCTCTATTATTCATTCAGAGCTGTACCTCATTAGGAAAACTTATTCAAACCCTGTCACTACCTGCAGTGCATATATTAGGGCTCTCTGCATGTTGCCCATAGCAATAATCAGTCTTTTTGATTACAGCAATCAGGGTCCTGATGTCCAACTGTCACGACTGATAAAGATCAGGGGAGAAGAGAAAGGTGGAGAAGGGTGCAACGGGTCCATCTTCCTTTACATAATTAAAACAAAATAAGTTTAGCCCCTGTTCATATTTGACTTTCTTTAACCAGTGCAAAAAACAGAGACCAACATTTCTGATGTGTGCGTTGTCCGTTCCCTTTCAGCACCTTCACCACACATCAGCTATTTGGTACAAACTGCATACTTTTATTAGCCTCCTGTCACCCTGTACTGCAATGGCCAGGACCCCAGCAGCGCTGCAGTGACACTGGTGTGTTGTGCTAGTGTAGAGTGGATCAGACACAGCAGTGCTGCTGGAGTTTTTAAACCCTGTGTCCACTCTCTGTCCACTCTGTGAGACACTCCTCCCTCATTGGTCCACCGTTGTAGATGTAAAGTCAGAGACAGTAGCTCATCTGTCGCTGCACAGTGTGTGTCGCTCGTCCTCTAGTCCTTCATCAGTGACACAGGACGCTGTCGGCTGGATGTTTTTGGTCGGTGGACTGTTCTCAGTCCAGACACTGAGGGGTTTAAAAACTCCAGCAGCACTGCTGTGTCTGATCCACTCTACACCAGCACAACACACACTAACACACCACCACCACGTCAGTGTCACTGCAGCGCTGAGAATGATCCACCACCACATCACACCTGCTCTGTGGGGGTCCTGAGCGCTGAGGAACAGGGTGATTGAGACAAACAAACTATGCAAACAAATACACTAGTCTGCAAATGTAAAACTATAAAGTGCTCCAGTACGGTCAGTGGAGCCAATAAAGTAGACACTGAGTTTAGAAAAAAAATGTATATATATTTCCTATAAGTCCTTTTTTAGATTTTATTCAAAGTAATTTTGGAGCATTTCTATTGGTCCGTTCGTTAGATAATCTTCAATAACATCTCAAACTCAAAGCTCAGCACTGATACAAATATGGCCTGTATCCATGGTTCGCCTCTGGGAGGCACAATTTGATAACATACAGTCGACTGCAAAGGTTTGGGCACGACACCTCTGGTGAAATGTAAATTAGTAAGAAATTCAACGTGATATTTTCTTCTCATTTTGGTGCATGAATTATACTTAGAAACTGGAAAACAAACAAGATCGAGCAATCTTCATAAAAAGTTTTAATACATTTTACATTGTGTGGTATCAAATATATCAGAGGATACACAGTCTGTGTTTCTACAAGTGAAATACAAAACCAATTTCCAGAAAAGTTGGGACACTGTGTAAATAAAAACACAATGCAAATGATTTGCAAATTATTTAAGCTCTATATTTAAATGAAAATATTATATATATTTTCACTTAAATATTTATTTAATATATTAATAATCAAAATAAAAAATATTTTTATTTAAGATATTACAAATACTTTTTAAATTTATGAAAATATATGCACAATTTAAATTTAATGTCAGCAACATTTTACAAAAAATTATAACATCACCTCTCGTTTTGGGAACTGAGGAGACAAGTCGCTGTAGTTGTGAAAGTGAAAGGTTTTCCCATTCTTGCTTGTTACAGGATTTCAGCTGCTCAACAGCTCGGGTCTCCATTTAAGTATTTTTAATTTCTTTGGAACTGAGTTATGTACTTAAATTTGTTTAATGTAAAATAATATAAACATACGTTAAGGCCAGCGAGACTCTTTTCTTGGGCTGCTTTGGGTTTTATTTTTATATTTTTGCTGCTTACAACTCTCACCCTCCATGAAGTTAACATTACATTACATAACATTATCTGCTCAGACATTACCACTGAATTTAAGCATCTCTCAGAACAGCATCAAGCCTGTGTATAGTTGGTCTTACCAGTTAGTTGGTTACAAAGCCAGTCTGTTAGTCGGTTAGTTGTAGTTAGTATGTTAGTACATGGCTCCTGGTTACCCCAGGAAATACCTTGATTACTTGATTACTGTATTTCACACATATACACTGTAAGCCCAAAGGTTTGTAGACACCCCTTATTATGAGTGATATATAAAATAGTGCACACACAGCTTGGGAATCAGTAGAACACCACTGTGCCACTGTGTCCTCTGGAGTGATGAAACTCCATCAACTAGCATGAGCTGATCCTATTTACCTGTCCTTACTAATAGCGCTTTTCCACTGCTACCTGGTACCACAACCCCCCACCGTTTCAAGGAGCGTTTGAACCACTTCAAAAGACCACGGTGTAATTTTACGAGCTGCCGTCGTGAGTCGGATTAAAACAAACGTGATCTCTGCTGCAGCTGGAGATTTTACAGATGTAGAGTTGGTGCTGGTCGTCTGCGCTGCGTGGCTCTGCAAGGTTTACACGCCACGGTTTAGTCCCTACTCAACTCGCTCTGAACCACGAGAGAACAGCCACTAAACAAGAACCCGCTTCCAGAACCAGGACCTGATTTAAATGATGGAAAAGCTAAAAGGCATAGTAAAGTAGAGTAGGTACCATGCAGTGGAAAAGAGCCTTAAAATTCTCATCAAATCTCCACAGAAATACTGTACTATCTAGTGCAAAGTGTTACCAGATTAGAAGCTGTTGCTGCATCAAATGAAAGTTAAAGTTAAAGTAAACTGAAATGTTGGAAAAGCGGGTGTGTACAAACTTTTTGGCCATACAGTGCACACAGGAGGCAAATCCATCCAAGTGAGTACTGCGCCAATTACAACAAGTTCATGTTCTACTACACTGTCTTAGGCATAACTCGCAAAAGAATATCACAGCTATGTTTGGTACATCACTGAAATCAGACCTAGCGCTTTTGAAATGTTCATTTCACATGAACGTTGTTGTAATTTCACCTTGTGTAAGTTCAGCCTCGGAAGAGGTAAAAAGTGTAACAGGACTGTCTCCACACGGTTAAGACGAGGACAAGTAAGTCTGCATGACCAAGCAAGAGAGTGCACTGGTTAGTAAGTAGCCACTGATCGCCACTGGCAGCAAGTACCATCAGTCGATTAGTCTCTGTCAGTTTCATAAACACGACCCAAAGGGTTTCACCACCCGGTCAAGTTTTGCACACACATGCGAACGAATGGAAGTCAGCAGCAGGGAAAAAAAAGAAGGATGGAAGAGAAAAGAGAGGAAAGTTAGACGTCAAGAACCAGATGCGGAGGTTTTAATGCAGTTAGTTGGTTAATATCTGTTAGTAACATCTTCCTTTCTCCCCACTACCTCGTAATATTTTTGGACAGCCATGAGAGTAAAGAGTAACATCTGCCCATGTCATGGAACAGAGGAGGAGAGATGGGAAGAGAAACAGGCTCAGGGTTAGTTGCAAGACAGAAGCATTGAAATATTAAGTTATTGCAACAAATGCTGGAGTATGGTTAGTAAAGTTGTGCTCCAATTGCAAATCTCCACCATCAGCACTGGTGAGGAGCTTCTCTGGCACTCACACATGCATCATCCATGAGAAATACACTTTATGCAGAAAGATCTAGAGAACATGACTCTTGACGACCTACCGCAGAACCTCAAGCGTACAAGTTCCCTTTAGTATGCACTCATAAAAATAAAGATTTCCAAGGCCTTGTTCAGACATGAGACTTGCTCCATATCTGACTGTAGGACAGACTTATTGACCTCAGCAAGCCACAGGAATCCCCCCCCCCCCCCCCCCAACTGTATCCAGACCACATTTATAGGTGGGTTCACTTCAAACCTCTGAATCCCCAAATATCTAATTTCACATGGTCATTTCAGCATGTTTTTTTTTTCTCCATCCGTCCGTCCAAATAAGTCGAATATGTGTAATTTAGAAATTGCAATATATACACTGTTTATTTTAAATCAATTTTACTATCAATTTATGTTAATACTGTTATTGATTCACATTATAAAGAGTGGGGGTGGGTATTCTACCTGTTTTCTACAACCTTAATAAAAGTCTGTGACCTGCTTTGGTCAAAAACCCCACAGCAGTGTTCTCCCCCTGTGTAAACAGCCCCTGTTCAGAACGCCTGCTTTCAGCACCTGTTCCTTTAAATGATAATGAGCCGCTCGCTGTTCACCCCGACCCCGAGTGCACAGCAGTGAGGAGCAAGGAGCAGATTTTGTCTGCGCTCTTTGTGTCTCTTTTGCTGCGTTTAACCTCGTCTTTGCTCTCTCACATAAACACGGGTGCAACGCTGTGATTGGACAGACTCACACAAGGGGGCGGGGCCATTCTAAAGTCTCTGCACTTGACGTCAGAAGTGGAGCAGGATCAGCACGGCACGTTTTCTGACTTACGCAGTTCATGGTCCTTTTCACAGTTTGTAGATTGTGGGTCCCTAAATTAATGTACACACTGTACAACGTATGTCCCCTTTAATCAAGGCTCTTTACACTCATGCATGATTTACTAAGAGCGATTCGTTTGAATTCAGCACAACTTTCTGATATCTTTATTTCTAAGAGTGCACAATGACTACGTATTAGGGTTGTATTAGTTGGCACCATCTCTGCTCGCATAACCTCAGTGATGTTAGAATCTGTTAGTAGTAAGACATTTCAAGGCAGTTTCACTTAGTCAAGGCAAAACTGTAGCTTTCAAGGAGATACAAGCATTACAGACGTCAGTGTAAATCTCCACAGTTAGTGCCATAAGCTTCAAAGCGAGGAGTCAGTTCTACTGGACACAAGGAGGAGGAAAACGCATGTAGATCCATTCCATATGAAGCACGGATTTTCAGGACTGTCAGGTCATTGAGGGCTAGGATTTCACAACTAACCTGTGAAGCTAGATAAAGTGCCAAAAGGCCAAATACAGTGTATAATGCATTATATAATCATTACTCAGATAAGCTAATAACCTCAAACAAATGTCCATTTATCAGTTCTAGTCCTATAGCCCACAATTCCCTTAAATCCTTTCCAAAAAGGCATTAGTATTAGTTGAGGGACAGACATTACTGCACTGGAGAGCAATGAAAATATTCCGTCTGAGAGGCATTCCGTCTGAGAGAGTGTGTGAGAGTGTGTCTTGCGTTAGCTCACTTCTCTACCCCACAACATAGGTTTAGTTACAAAAGGAGACAAAGTTAGTGGGACCGCCAATTACAGCTTTTGCCACAGTTTTCAAGCGACACACGCTGAAAAGGATGCCCAAGATGAGGCTTGTTACCTTCCCAGTGTAATCAAGGATAGTTTTTGGCCGGCCATGTCCTAATATTTATAAAGAAATATGATCCAAGTAAATAATTGCAGACAAATCATCCATTACCTTGAGTTCATGCCCAGGAAGAGAGACTGGTTGGCCTTAAAACCAACAATAACTTTCCAACTTTAGAGTGTTTTTTTGAGCAAATCATAGCTCTACTTTCACATAATACAAGTTTTGATTGCTTTTATCTGGGTGTAACATCGTGTAGAATTCCCAGAGTGTGGTCAGCGTGGATGCTCCGCTGCTTGACCTCTGCAAGAGCAGAATATAACACACATTACTTGGAAAAGAATGTCAGGTAAAATCAAGTTTTAGAAACCATGAGATCTCCTTGAAATGATACCAGCTCATTTATTAACTTGAGATCATACCCCTACCACTTGGAGTCTAAATTCTTATTGGGGAAGTGTTAGTGCGACATGACTCTTCAAATGGAGAGAAACACACTCCAAACGGAGGGTTATGAACACATTGTGAAATACTGGC
This sequence comes from Hoplias malabaricus, assembly GCF_029633855.1. Classification (NCBI taxonomy): domain Eukaryota; kingdom Metazoa; phylum Chordata; class Actinopteri; order Characiformes; family Erythrinidae; genus Hoplias; species Hoplias malabaricus. The sequence continues at coordinate 25,664,565 of NC_089820.1, forward strand.
ATGTTAGCTGTACAACTTTTTAATTCTAGTAGTACGCTGATGTCGATACCCAGATCCACCTGAAGCTATTGCCTTCAAGCACCTGAAGCTATTGCAATATTTAAGATGGAACTGGAAGGTTCAAACTCAAAGCAGCTGAATTTAGCTTCACATCACAGAGGAGTGAGGGGTGGATGATATTTAATGATGGTGAAACTGTGCTGAAGGCATATCATCCATAATATTTAACTGAAGTCTAGCAGATCCTTCGTAACAGCTGTTCCAGTCTGCAGTGATATCAGAGCGCAACTAGGCACCTTAGAATGAAGAACTGCTCATTTTATTTGTGTTCTGATGACGTATCAGGCTCTTGAAGGGTCGTCCCATTTTGTAGGACACGACTTTAACCACTACGCCCTGTAACTCCAAGTTCCTAGGGGCAAGGGGACACTCAAAACAAAGGGTAGTGGTAAAATTAAGAAATGGGATTGGACCTTACTATGTGAACAAGCTTTTAGCCATAGCATTACCTAAAGAAAAAGAAACAACCCTAAATACTTGATTCACTTGATAGCCAAGCTGGGGGAATTCCTTTTTGAGTACAGTCCTCTGTATTAGTGTCAGGTCAAATACTTACTTGGCTTGGGAGAATGTATTTTGTCATTCTTGGGCAGCAAGGTGATGATAAATAAAGAGTGGACACTATCCTGGCCATCTTCCCTGTTCTCACCTCACCTGAAGAGGAAAGAAGTAGAGGAGAGCAGCAAAAAAATGGAAGGCAACAATGCGTACAATACAAATCTCCATATTAATTTAATCAGGGAAAGTAGATGAGGAAGTTGTGTCTCTGAAGGAAGGTTTGAAGGTGTCTCTGAAGTTTAACAGGTGTGTGAAAAGTGTATCGTATATATATTGGGCAGATTTTGTCATTGATGGATAGAGGAGAAGGGTGGAACATCAGATGTTACAGATATAGGCAAAGTGAGTGAGCAACATGGGGGAAACAAATGCTCCCATTATATTCAATACAGCTGTCTAAGACTAAGATGCAGCATGCCGTTTTTAGCGTACGTCTTGTTTCTATTTCTGATGTGTTGTGCTGCTTTGTTGTTCCGATAAACAGATCTAGGGTACTCACCCATTTAGGGTGCTTCTCGAGCCCACTTCTTCAGACACGCCCATTTTTACCTCGTGTTTGTACTCATGGCCACCACAAAATAAAAATGCCATGTACCTTAGCTTTCTTGCACCAGTCCCTTTGGAGGTACACCTACGCTGACAAGTTTGCAGCTTAGAAATTGGTCAAAAAAAATACAAGCTAGTTAGGATACCAAAGGAGCTGACCTTAATCACAGGAGCCCACCTTTTCAGGACACCATCCGGCAGCATCCAACACTCAGCAGGTGAAGCTTGTGAAGCAGGACGTCCTGAAATACAGATCTGTGAATATACTGTTTCTGTTTTATACAAAGAAATGATCAAATGTGTTTTTACATATCATACAACCATTTATCTATCATTGTACAATGTCTCATGCCTCAAATAATGCACACTTAAAAATTAGACACTTCAAAAATTAAGGGAACTATTTGGGAATCTGTTCCTCTTTCTGCAAAAACAGCTTCTAATGTAATGTGAGGTCTTCCCAGTAGATGATGGAACACTTCAGTAAGCAACCACGAGAGCATCAGAAGAAATATATACTTTATATTACTATATTATAAATCTGCATTGATGTGGGTGCACCACAAATGGGTCTAAAATGTGCGAATTCAGCCTGACAGCATTTCTTACATCATAAACCTAAGAACCACTCCTGTAAACTTGCAAGGCATGGCATTGTGGCTTCAGGGAGACACTAACTGCATATTCATGAGTCAATAAATACTAAATAAACGCAAACCTGAACCTTGGATCAAGACTCCAGGCGAGAGATTTAAAACGTACCGCTGGTACGACATCACAGCTGAAACCGCTAATGCACCTGACTGGCCAGGTATATAGTTATAAAATCCCGGCCTGGACCCTGGATTAAAGGTTTGGATTTGAAGACCTCTGGCAGAGTTACTTCTAAGCCATTTTAAGGTATCTGGGTATATATATATATTTTTTTCTCAGTAATACCTTCCAAATCTATAAGATTAATGAACAGAAATGAGGTTTTGATGACCAGAAGGCCTGGAATACTGAATTGTAGGCAGCACAGCTTATGAATATTTAATATTTGGGAGATTCAAAGGAATACAGCTGGTTCCTGCATTAATTTCGTTTGTATGCAGTTCTATATTTTATTATTTATGTGTGTGGTTGTGTGTTAGTTAATTTAAATGTAAACCAGTGGTAGTCTTGACATTTAGAACAAAGGATATGGTCTTAAGTTGTAAACCCTTCAGCCTATTTCTTTTATGTCCTAAAACGTATGGAACCTTGCAGAAATACAGAAAATCCCCTACCCAAGTCCTCTCTTCCCAGCAGAGCCACCACCACACCGCCTAGGGTATAAACTGCGACGTCTGGTTTCATGCCCATTTCTCTGACCTGTGGTGAGTAAAACAAATTTTTAAATATTTTTAACTTGTGTTCAGTTAGTCGTCAGATCCCATACAACGACAAAATCAAGTTTTCAACGAGTCGTAGTGTTAATTTTCAAATTCTGCAGGCGATAATTCAACGCTCCACCTTAAATGGTGCAGCCGTTATATTCCACCCTCAGCCGTTAGATTTCGATATGAGCTCATTTTAGCCTAGTTTCACTTAAGGTGCAGCGGGAAATTATTATAAGACGCTAGTCAAATAAAAGCAAAGTATACGACTTGGATGAGACTGAAGGGAAATTTCGAGAGGGAATGTATGTTTCAATCTCGTTTAATTTAAGGTGGAATTGGAAATTAGAATGATAAATTAGAACGGGAAAAAAATCCCAACACTACATTTCAGCCTCACTTCACATTACTCAGTAATTTAAGGTGGAACTGACAGGTGCCAGATTATTAGCTAGTACTGCGCCTTTTAAGGTGGAAATGAAAACTCGAATACATTTCCAATTCGAATCTCGTCTAAGTCTGTAAGAGCAGACTGCAATTTAAGATGGAACAGACAGTTCGAACAAAAATGAAACGACGAATAAAAAGCAAATTCCGTCAAGTTTCACTGAGATATAGATAGGGCAGGCGCCACCATACATTAATTTATGTTTAAGGAATGTAATATTTAAATACGAATTTATCCTAAGCTAATTCCATCCTCAATCTAATTCAATAACGTAGGCGTAACACAACACTACAATTTGATCCAGTTGAGTTAAACCTGGGTTAAAATGTCGTGTGTGGACGGGTCGCTTACCTTTGTGTGAGGCCCCACGTGACCAGGTGTTCAATCTCGGAGCTGAGTTCAAGCCTGTGATCTGAGCTCTGCAGCTGGAGATACTGAGACTGCCCAAACACTTCTGATCTGGGGGAGATTGGGATCTGCTGTAGAGACTGAAGCCCTCCCCTCCTTCTGAAGCCCACACTTCTCCTCCTCTCTCCTCTCCTCCTCTGTGTGGAGAGGATGGGGAATATATTTGCAGTCTCCTTGGTAACCGAATGGAAATGGAGCTGTTGTTGAAGCCTGGTTTGTACTAAAAATGAGGTCCCTGCAGTATTTATAGCTCAGCACCTGAGCACAAAGACAGCTTTACATCAGGGTGATGTTTCTCTGGTGGTAGCCTCATTTTTTAGGCTGGATATTTGATTTACTTCCATCTTAAGGCTCGATTGTTTATCATTAGAGTGTGTAAAGGCCTGTATTTTTGGTTTAAATCGTTTAAGTTAAGCTTAACTTTAACCATTAAGAACATAGTCTGTTTTTGTAATTGACTTTTGTCTCTTTCATTCTTCTATTCTATTTATGTATTTTGTTGTGCACTATGTACAGAACTGTCTTGTGGCAGTGTACCTCAGGATCCATCAAGTCTTATTATATATCATTTTTACTGTTTAAAACTGAGCCTCTAAGTGAGTTTGAATAACAATGTTATAATGGGTGATGTCTTTACAATACTAATGTTTGCGTAATAGCTTTGGCAGTGCAATGATGGTGCTGTAGGTATTGTCACTGCCGTACAGCTCCAAAGCCTTGGGGTCCTGTGTTTGAACCTTGCCTACAGGGTGTGTTCCTGTCTCACAGCGAGATGGGTCAAAGCCCAGAGCGACCCCTGATCAGGATGAAGCACTTACAGAAGATGAATGAATGAACACAACTGGTTCCACATGCAGAGGTTTGTGATAATTCTGTCAAAATTTGTACTCATAATGAGCTCATTTCGGCTGGTACACGTTTTAATTACAGCTTGTATAACCTCTCCAAGAAACATTAAAGCAACACTAAGTAAGATTTGGCTTTTCTGCATTTACAGCACTGTACTGAAATCCTAGGGGGGAGGGAAGTGTCTGTAGTCCTGAAATATTGATTGGGTAAATAAGTGATCAGTTCACGTACTCTGTCAGTGTTTTCGCAGAGTTGGAGGGCTTGGTGAAGGCTGCTTTTTCTCCACCTGATAGTAATCGACTTCCATTACAGGAACTAAGACATAAAATAAATAAGCAAAGAGGGGGTTATTTAAAAACTAATCAGGAGTATATTCTTTGGTTGAGGGTTGGCCTTTGTCCTGAATTGGTCTTTGTCCTTATGCGCAGGCAGAGCAGATGGTCTTATTGGGAAAGGAGAGGGCAGTCCACGGCAGCTGGAGCCCATGCACAAACACACACACACACACACACAGGAAAGTTTGTTTTCATGTATCTTAAGGCCTCCACACACATTTCCAATCATGCTGAGGAGATTTAAACTGACCTTATCCATTACTAACCCTAACCTTAGTCTAACCCTAACACTGACCTCACTCTAACCTTGAACCGAACCTTGCACTAACACTAACATCTAACTGACCCTAATACGAAAGCATCAGCACTCCTAAGATTCATGTGAGTAACAAGACTTAAGCAGCACATCACAAACTTATATAGATGGCCGCCTCAGCGTCTCTAAAATACAACTTTATTAGTAAATTAATAACATCTTACTACCTTTCTTGCCATGAATGTGGCCCTATGGGCAGATGTTAAATACATACTACTACTATCCTCATCTTACAATGTAAAGATTTGATTTGTGGGGTCCGGGCTGTGGTCGCTACATGAAATCTTTCTCACAATGGCAGCGTGTTAACAGGTCCCCACAATGTGATATATTCCTGACACACACACACACAAACCTGTGGCTGGTGTCATTAATCCTCTCGTCTTTCCTTTGTTCTTCTCTCTGTTTACTGCGTGCTCCTCGTTCACCATATGCCTCCATGTGCTTTGAGATACTTCAAACCTGAATTTCCAGCACATTTTGGACACCACCTCATCCAACATGAAGTGTATCTATAGGTAGATTATTCCCCTTTCCTCCACTGAGGTTTTGGGAAGCTTTTCCTCCGGGTGACTGTCTGTGAGGAGTGTGGTGTGTTCTTCCCGTGTCTGCGTGGGTTTCCCAAAAAAACACGTTGGTTGGTGAACTGGTGACTCAAAAGTGTCCGTAGGTGTGATTGTGTGTCACCCTGTGAAGGACTGGCGCCCCCTCCTGTGTGTGTTCCCGCCTTGGACCCACTGCGATCCTGAATTGGATAAGCAGTTTCAGACAATGAATGAAAAAATGAATGATTTTTAAGGTTGCATGTTTAAAAGTGAATTTTTATTTAGTTATTTATTTTAATATTATACATTTTATGTAACTGGCTGATTTTTATATTTTAATATCTTATTATAAATAAAACGTGCTGTAAATTTACAGCTGAGCTGAGTATGTCCCAATTCATCGTTTCCTCTAAAACGACAAGACAAGTGTGCACTTCAAGGGTGGAGGGGCAAGGTTTGGGACAGAGCCAGCGGGAGTGTCGCTGTGCGTTCACAGTCGAATTCACAATGCGATTTGAGCCCTTTGAGAGAACATAGTCCAACGGAAAATAAAATGGCATTACGCTGTTTACGTAGCATACGCTACATTCGCTTGACTTTTTTTTACGTGTTATTGTAACGACTGTATACCACAGGTAAAGACTCAAATGCTAATTGTAATGTGAAGTAAATAATGTTCTCAGTTTATCGATGTTTCGGCCAGTTTTACCGCTAAGTGTGTATTAATATGGCGAAGATAATCCGGGGCGGAACACAATGTGTTTATGGGCACATTTTACTCTGAAATGAAGGGCATAGATAAGCATTTTGTTTCCGGTTTTGCTTCCGCGACAGCCTCTGTCTAGAAGGGATTTAGACAAGATGTCAGAGCATTGCTGTGAGGATTTGATGGCATTCAGCCACGCAACAACGTTTAAGAAATCAATTCTGGAGCACAAACACTAATAATCTCATTCCAGCTCCACCACTCCAGAGAACATGTTCCCATTGCTCCACGCCCAAATAACTGGGGTATTATACCCCCCTTGGCACAACTTGGCATTGAGCATGGTGACCTTGGGGTCCAGTCCTGTTATACACAGCAGCCTGTGTCTTAAATGTGTGCACCTTAAAGTAGATGACGTTTTAGACAGAGTATGTCTTGGTTCATAGTAAATATTAGGAACAGGACTCTTAATATTAATAGGACATCTAAGATTAATATTCAGCCCTGAATTCAGACTAACATTGTTTCCAAATACTTAATCAATCCAGGTATATCCCTGATGGAAGCACCATGTCCGGCCCTGGGGCTCGTCTGGCAGGAGTGGGTCAGATAACCGAGTTCCTCTACATCAGCAACGGCAAAGCAGCTAAAGACAGCTCAGCTATAGCTGGCCTCGACATCACCTGCATTATAAACGCCACTCAGGACCAGGGCAAGCCTTGCCTCCCTACTGTTGAGTACGTCTGGGTCTCTGTCGCCGATTCCCCTGAAACGCAGCTGGAGGAATATTTCGACTCAGTGGCAGATAAAATCGAGAACGTGAGAGCCCAGCGGGGTCGGGTCCTGGTGCATTGCTGCGCCGGAGTGAGTCGCTCAGCCACTCTGTGTCTGGCTTTTCTCATCAAGCACTGCAGCATGTCTCTACTGGAGGCTCACGAACTTGTAAAGTCCAAAAGACCCATTATCAGACCTAACAGTGGCTTCTGGACGCAGCTGATCCGGTATGAGGAGAAGCTGAGGGGGACAAGCTCGGTGGTGATGGTATCCTCGCCTGTGGGACTGGTTCCAGATTTGTATGAGAAGGAAACCAGAGGTTTGATACCATTTTGATACACGGGTTGTTTGATGCCAGCTACTAAAATAATTCACTGTTTACACAGCGGTTCCAGGTGGTTAAGCTGCACCTGTTGTGGAGAGACATTCAGTAGTACACACACAGCTCGTATTCTCTCTATTGAGAAGCATGAGGGCAGCACGGTGGTGCAGCAGGTCAACTGTCTGTGAGGAGTGTGGTGTGTTCTCCCTGTGTCTGCGTGGGTTTCCTCCGGGTGACTGTCTGTGAGGAGTGTGGTGTGTTCTCCCTGTGTCTGCGTGGGTTTCCCCCGGGTGACTGTCTGTGAGGAGTGTGGTGTGTTCTCCCTGTGTCTGCGTGGGTTTCCCCCGGGTGACTGTCTGTGAGGAGTGTGGTGTGTTCTCCCTGTGTCTGCGTGGGTTTCCCCCGGGTGACTGTCTGTGAGGAGTGTGGTGTGTTCTCCCTGTGTCTGCGTGGGTTTCCTCCGGGTGACTGTCTGTGAGGAGTGTGGTGTGTTCTCCCTGTGTCTGCGTGGGTTTCCCCCGGGTGACTGTCTGTGAGGAGTGTGGTGTGTTCTCCCTGTGTCTGCGTGGGTTTCCTCCGGGTGACTGTCTGTGAGGAGTGTGGTGTGTTCTCCCTGTGTCTGTGTGGGTTTCCTCTGGGTGACTGTCTGTGAGGAGTGTGGTGTGTTCTCCCTGTGTCTGCGTGGGTTTCCTCCGGGTGACTGTCTGTGAGGAGTGTGGTGTGTTCTCCCTGTGTCTGCGTGGGTTTCCTCCGGGTGACTGTCTGTGAGGAGTGTGGTGTGTTCTCCCTGTGTCTGCATGGGTTTCCTCCCATGGTCCAAATTTATTTGTACATATTTATCGTAGACATGATGTTCTGTCTCTATTGTTTTATAAAACTTTTGTTTAGAAATTGATGTGAAAATATTAATAAAATTGTCTTTTTTGATAATCCTCAAGTTTTTTGGGATGTCATCTGCACGTCCACACTTTCACAGAATCCTTCCCAATCACACTTTTATATCAGTCGACAGGTTCCAGTGTTGCCTAGTGCCTTCAGAAGAGAGATGTGAGGAGAGAAAAGAGGTAAATGCTACCCACCCAGAGAGTGAGGCTAATTGTGCTCTCCTGGTCTCTAATGCATCCGGGGATCGAGCCAGTGATCACCTGAGAGCGAGGCCAACCTAGGGGTTCAATTATCATGAATACAGTGTACTGAAATCTGTATATTCCGAGTCCACACTTCTGGGGTTATTTTAGTTCACACACCGACCAGAAGATGGCAGAATATGACTTCAGGCCAAACGTGTTCATTCACATTACTGACTTTTTAAGGTAAATTCATACAATCTTTTAGTTCCTTTACATCCGTGCACCACTGTTACACCACTTCTGGTTTAAATTTGTGTTCTCCATCAAGTGCTGTGAAGTATTACCAATATCACACACACACACACACTTTATACACTGATGTCTAAAAATATATTAATCCCTTGGGGATATTGTGGCAGTAAACGCACACACAGCAGTGGGCAGCTATTTTAGCCGCAGTGCTTTTGGAGTAATTCGGGGGTCAGCTGCCGTGATCAAGGGCCTTTCAGCTGTGAATATTGAGGGAAGAGTAAGCACTGTTTATTCACTCACCACTCACTTTTTCCTGCTGCTCCAGGGGACAGAACTGTGACTTTTCAGTCTGAAAGCCACTGTGTGAAAACGGCTTTGAAAAATAAGTAAAACCCATCAGCGCTTCCCTCCACAGAAACCTTCAGTAAAAGAAAAAGTCGCAGTGACAGCCACAGCACATTCTGAATACTCTGTTTATTTTAGACTGTTTATAATGACTCATGTAAAGAAAGACGATGGTGGTGCACACTCCACGTCATGAACCAAAAACAACACAACACTGGAAATGAAGTTTCTGGATGTCTTCACCCAGGATGGAGTTTCCCGATGGTGTGTATTCGGTAAATGTGCATGTGGAAGAAAGACAAACACACACACCACCTGTGTGGGTGTGACCGAGGCCTCGGGTTTCTCGGTTTCCAGCAGTTGTCCTTCCTGTAGAAAGCCTTTTTATTTATTTATTTTACAGCACGAAAACACTCAGCTCAGTTACTGGTTTTACAACATCAGTTATGTTCTGAACCATTCCCTGAGAATCCCTCACACGGAGGGGCTCTGGAAACTGGGCCGAGGGGGTTTGTGGTGGCTGCACAGAAACGCTAAAATAGATGGTCTCACAATCTCAGTTTGGCGTTGAAAGCAGACTGCACACTTTTCCGGTTTATTTCCTGTTTTGTGCTTAACACCCACAGTCTCCTGACTGCTTTTCCAGGGAAAAATTCCCAGCACGTCCCTAATACGTCTAAAATGGTTTAAAGGAACTGTTTCCCCTGCTGTCCATAGACCATCTCTAGTTGTCGGATTCTCTCCCAAAAGAAGCCAAGTTTAAATGAATCCCACCTGGATTTCACGTATTGATTTGTGTGGTATCTTGTTATTGGAGAGTGTGTCATTTGTTGTGGTTATGTACCTTTCACATGAACAGAAAAGATCAAGACGCCTCAAACTTGATCATTTCCAGTAAGAAGAAAAAAGTACAATAGAAAGCTTTGGAGCAGCTGCACAAGCGCTTAACACCAACACGCCTCTATTTGGGTGCTAGCTAAAAGGAAATTAGGGCAGACGCAACTTTGGGCCATTGTAAATGGTTTAAAAGACTCACAACAGGGAGTACATCTGATACGAAGGGGGCATATTATGTAAAAACCACTTGTTCAATTTATTCATTCATTATCTGTAACCCTTATCCAGGGTCGCGGTGGGTCCAGAGCCTACCTGGAATCATTGGGCGCAAGGCGGGAATACACCCTGGAGGGGGTGCCAGTCCTTCACAGGGCAACACAGACACACACACACACACACACGGACATTTTTGAGTCACCAATCCACCTACCAACGTATGTTTTTGGACTGTGGGAGGAAACCGGAGCACCCAGAGGAAACCCACGCAGACACAGGGAGAACACACCACACTCCTCACAGACAGTCACCCGGAGGAAACCCACACAGACACAGCGAGAACACACCACACTCCTCACAGACAGTCACCCGGAGCGGGAATCGAACCCACAACCTCCAGGTCCCTGGAGCTGTGTGACTGCGACACTAACCTGCTGCGCCACCGTGCCGCCCCACTTGTTCAATGCTTGTGCAAATTCATTTTGGGATCATGGAGCCACACACTGTGAAACAAGACCCCATTCAGTTTCCTGTGCGCTGCCTGAGTCTGAAAACATGGGGTAAAACGAGCAGTTCTGATTCTGCTCTGCTTCTGACGTCAAGTGCAGAGAAGTTAGAATTGCTCCGCCCCCTCGTCTGAGTCTGTCCAATCACAACGCTGGACCCGTGTTTATGTGAAAGCGCAAAGTCGAGGTTAAACGCAGCAAAACAGACACAACGAGCGCGGAGAAATAAGAGCACTGAGTAAAACAGAAAAGAAAAACAACTGACCGAAAACGGCTAAAAAATCAGAGCTTCTGCTCCTCGCTCCTCACTGCTGTGCGCTCAGGGTCGGGGTGAACAACGAGTGGCTCATTGTCAGGCACTGGAGCAGTGCTGTTTAGACAGGAGCCAAACCCTGCTGTAGGGTTTGATCCTCATGATATTTTGACCACAGCAAGTGACAGATATTTCATTACGACCCAGAACTGTATTCCCCTGTGGAAAAGAGGGGAATGTTTTAGAAGTTCAGAAAAAAAAAATAATGGTGAAGAACGTGTTACTCTAATGAAGCCCATGTGCTGTGGGGCTCATCAAAGATTTTCATGGTGCATCGCCTGTCCACAAGGCAGGTCACATCTGAGAGAAGCATGACGTCCTTCCTCGAGAGGAACATACACAACGGGGTACAGTGGAGCTGTCAAAACACATGCACTCTAATTATGTTATATCACATTCAGCGGGGCACAGAATGCAGCCGTTTGGAAGTCCATTCCTGAGGTGGAGGACCATCTCTGGCCTTGGCTTTGTCTCTGTGGAACACGCCGCCATGACGTAAGTAGTGTTATGGCATGCACTGCAGTAATTAGGGGCACAACACGTGTACATAATGAAGACTTGGGCATAATTAAAGCCTTGTACAAATGAATTTATAAAACGTATATTATTTAATTCCAACTATTGTTATTAATACAGAAGGTTTGGAAGCTAATACCTACAATGTATGACCATAAAGTCATGGACCCAAACATCCCACAGTTTGTGTAACCTCCAAATGAAAATGGGCCACTCTGGAGGAGCAACTGCTCATGAGTTTAAACTCCCAGTACGCGGTGCCAAGCATGGGCTTGAGGGGTAAAGTCCCCAGCACTGGTCCGTGGAGCAGTGAAGCTGTGTTCTCTGGAGTGATGCATCTCCATCCAATCATGGAGGTGGAGTGGTGGACCTTCTTATAAATGTAGAAGCTGTAGCTGCAGCAAAAGGGAACAAACGTCCAGATAATAGCCCTCGGTTCAGGAGAAATGTTGAATGAGTTCAGTTTAAAATCATCGCTGTCCAAAGAAAAACGTGCATCTGAAAAATAGTGTCTTTACAGTGAAGGAAAAAAGCTTAAGTCAAGGTCAAATGGTGTTATTCTGGGGCGTTTTTATTGGTACGTTCTTCAGATTTTTTACAGTGTGAAGCACAGTTGCTGTATTTAAATGAAGCAGCAAACAAAATCAACAACAACAACAGAGAAACGTTTTAAATTCATGAGGATATTCCAGGGCATGTTGGAGTTTTCCGTCGTGTTGTTTATAACTCAGGCCTGAAAGTGAAACCATGCTGCTGCTGGAGTTGTATACGCTGTGAATGACTTCCTTATTTCTTTACAGTGTCTCTAAGGACACAGGCGGGTGCAGAGGGTGTGACCTAGTTCAAATATTACAAATCAGACAGAGCAGAAATTCCAGTCCACAATAAACAGCTGGGAAGTACCCTGGCTTTCCGAGAAATCTTCGCCGTTGGTGGTGGAAGAGGAGAGAATGTGTAGCTACTCTGTGCACAGAAGGCTCCACTGACCATGTAGAAGTAATCTGTAGTTCTACAATTACACAACTGCTACAATAATATGTTGCTCTGCATACTTTGTTTGCCCCCTTTCACCCTGTTCTTGAATGCTCAGGACCCACTCAGGACCACCACGGAGCCAGTAGAGTATTATTTGAGTGGTGCGACATTCTCAACGCTGCAGTGACACTGACACAGTGGTGGTGGTGGTGTGTTAGTTGTGCTGCTATGAGTGGATCAGACACAGCAGTCGCTGCTGGAGTTTTTTTTGTAGATGAAATGTCAGAGCCAGTAGCTCATCTGTCCCTGCACAGTGTGTGTCGGTCGTCCTCTAGTCCTTCATCAGTGACACAGGATCTAGGCTGGTGTCAGCTTTGTCCATTTTTAAAGCAGTTCTGACGGTGTGTTAAAGGTTGATGTCTTTTACACATTCATTCATTCATTCATTGTCTGTTACCCTTATCCAGTTCAGGGTCACGGTGGGTCCAGAACCTACCTGGAATCATTGGGCGCAAGGCAGGAGTACACCCTGGAGGGGGCGCCAGTCCTTCACAGGGCAACACAGACACACACACACACATTCACTCACACACTCACACCTACAGACACTTTTGAGTCGCCAATCCACCTACCAACGTGTGTTTTTGGACTGTGGGAGGAAACCGGAGCACCCAGAGTAAACCCACGCAGACACGGAGAACACACCACACTCCTCACAGACAGTCACCCGGAGGAAACCCACACAGACACAGGGAGCACACACCACACTCCTCACAGACAGTCACCCAGAGGAAACCCACGCAGACACAGGGAGAACACACCACACTCCTCACAGACAGTCACCCGGAGGAAACCCACGCAGACACAGGGAGAACACAACACACTCCTCACAGACATTCACCCGGAGGAAACCCACGCAGACACAGGGAGAACACACCACACTCCTCACAGACAGTCACCCGGAGGAAACCCACGCAGACACAGGGAGAACACAACACACTCCTCACAGACAGTCACCCGGAGGAAACCCACGCAGACACAGGGAGAACACACCACACTCCTCACAGACAGTCACCCGGAGGAAACCCACGCAGACACAGGGAGAACACACCACACTCCTCACAGACAGTCACCCGGAGGAAACCCACGCAGACACAGGGAGAACACACCACACTCCTCACAGACAGTAACCCGGAGCGGGAAATGAATCTTTTACACATGAATAAATAAATACTTAAATATGTTTAACAACAAATGTAGAACTCATATAGTGTTCTGGCAGCAACAGCATGTGTTCAGTTTACCTTATTTCTCTTGAATGAAGCAATGTATTAATACTTCACGAGAACAAGATCTTCTCTGTCCTGTGAAAATCTCTAAACACACACCATCTTTATTAAGAGTCCGGAGGCCTTACTGCTCCAGGAATTTGGTGCAGGTGCAAACCACCAGGGAAAATTGTATAGGAAACTGAATGTTCCTTCTTTATTTAGCCATAACCTTTCCACCGACCAAAACGGGTGCATTTACAGAAGGACCGTTTTTTCTGGTACTTTCACTGATGGCGAAACTGACCCACTGCCCACTGCTTGAATCTGACACACACCCCAAAAAAGTCAGTGATTAATGTTGTTTACCGGTGTGAGACTGAAGAAATGTCATGGATCATTTCAGTACTAGAGCAGAGTAATACAGAAAACTGAGGACAAACACTTGGCGGTTTATTAATTCGTGACAGATTACACCATAATGTTTATAAAGAGGAGGCAAAACACTGACTGAGCAATGAATGAGAACGTCCAAACTGCTCAGCGTGGCATCTGTTATCAGGGAAATAACAGCCTTCTATAAATAAAGGGGACAGTTCCCTTCTGATAAACCTGATTTCAGAAAAAACACTGGACAAGTGGTGTATGCAAATTTTGCACGAGTTAATGTGGGAAATTGTCCACGTGTGTGTGAGTGTGTGCTGCTCTGTCCCGGGTGTGTTTCCGTGTGGGACTCACCGTGACCCTGATCAGGATGAAGTGCTTACAGAAAATGAATAAATGAATGAAGAAAGCTCAGTACGGTTGCAGCATGCACCCTGCTTTATATCAGACAACAATCTGAGCCTCAGTGGGAGGCCCTCGGTAAAGTAGTGAACCCTGCCCACGTTTCACACCGGTGCATGAGAGAGATAACAAACACTGATTATATTATCATGAGGGAAAGTTCTGGGGTCTCCTTTCTCTTCTGTTATTTCACTTCACTCTTTTAGTTTCCTTCTTTATTTCTTTCGTGCAAGCGGCAAGGTGATCTTGTCTAGGCACGAATATCATTTGTGTCCTCAGTCTAAACCTAAACAAGGCACAGAATATTGCAGGTTTAAACTCGTCCTCCACCAACGCATCTGACCCAGAATTGTAAATACCAACGTTTATCTTCAAGACGACCTGACATCATATGGAAAAGGTGCCAAAACGGTGTTTCCTGATGGATTATTCATGTGCCGTGTTAAATCTGTGTACAGATACAGACGAAGCCTTCTGTCCTGTATCTGTCCTTGTTTTCGGAAGCTTCCGGATGTGGACTAAACTGAGCACTACCCGTGGATCTCATGGGGCAGTGTAGCTGAGAGTTCAAGCCTCGGACACAGACTTACTATGAGTCATTCATTCATTCCCTTTAAGCGCTTATGCAGTTCAGGGTCACGGTGGGTCCATAGCCTACCTGGAATTATTGGGCGCAAGACAGGAACATACTCTGCCAGTCCTTCACAGGGCAACACACACTCACACAAACACACACCTACGGACACTTTTGAGTCGCCAATCCACCTACCAACGTGTGATTTTGGACTGTGGGAGTAAACCGGAGCACCCGGAGGAAACCCACGCAGACACAGAGAGAACACACCACACTCCTCACAGACAGTCACCCGGAGCGGGAATCAAACCCACAACCTCCAGGTCCCTGGAGCTGTGACAGAGACACCACCTGCTGCACCACTGTGCTGCCCTTCACTATGAGTTCAAATGCTTTATTTGGAGACCCTTGTTTCTTTGTTAATTGTCTATTAGGTTTCTGCATGCTTTCATCTCCCAAAATAGTAACTAGAAGAGGGAAAAACCTTCTCAACTTTCAGTGGAAGTCAATGTAAAAATATGTTATTCAAAGTCGTTTTGGAACATTTCTATTGGTCCATTCACCGTGAAAGTGTCACACAGTGCAGATGTTTAATGATGTAGCAAACTAAATATACACAAAAATGGCGATAGATGATGTAATTGGAAAGAGACGATATGTAAATTCATGACTTAAAGTGTAGTATAAAGGGTTCCACTGTTGTTACAGGTCGTAGAACGTCGGGGTTTTTTTTAGGTGCAATGTGGAAGTGGGACGCTTGTGGTTAATGCCCATGTCACATCAGAGCATACAGCGTGCAATAACAAGGGCCTACTTCGCGGACGGCCATTAACCCTTACATTCTCATTGTTCCTGATCACTTCATCAGTAATAGGACGTGGCATCTTAGGGTTGAGGCTAGAGTACACCCTTTTGTCCGGAAGGAACGCAGTGATTCGCTCCTACAGCAGTGTGGCAGGACTCTCTCTGATGGATATCCACTGTGACAAAGTGTGCTGCGTTAGGGTGAATGTGGTTGAGAGGCGTTTGTGTGGCTTTCTTCTGAAATGAAGGATATTAACAGGTAATTTGCCTATGTTTTGCAATAATGATAGCTTCCTCTTTTCTAGGAAGGATTTACATTCAGTTCTCAAACATTGCTGTGAGTATTTGATGATGCTGAGGCCGACTGGGGGTGCAGCTTTCACTCCAAGACTCATTGTACAATTTGTCAAATCCACTGACCACGAAGCAGTGTTACAGTGCTGCAGTGACGTGGTGGTGGTGTGTTAGTGTGTGTTGTGCTGGTGCAAGTGGATCAGACACAGCAGTGCTGCTGGAGTTTTTAAAGTCCTCGGTGTCTGAGAACAGTCCACTAGGCCACCAATGTCATGTGTCCACTGATGAAGGACTAGAGGACGACCAACAGCAGCAGATGAGCTACTGTCTCCGACTTTACATCTACAAGGTGGACCAATGAGGAAGGAGTGTCTCACAGAGTGGACAGTAAATGGACACTCCTCCCTCGTTGGTCCACCTTGTAGATGTAAAGTCGGAGACAGTAGCTCATCTGTTGCTGCACAGTGTGTGTCGCTCGTCCTCTAGTCCTTCATCAGTGACACAGGAAGCTGCCCACTTTTGCTCAGACCTTGCAGTGACACTGAGGGCTTTAAAAACTCCAGCAGCACTGCTGTGTCTGATCCACTCGCACCAGCACAACACACACTAACACACCACCCACAACAAACCTGCTCTGTGGGAGTCCTGACCATTGAAGATTAAGGAAATATGTTTCTGATCCAGAATGATTAGGAACACCTACCTTGTGTGTGTGTGTGTGTGTGTGTGTGTGTGTGTGTGTGTGTGTGTATGTACATATATGAAGGTTTCGACACCATCTTAATTGACAAATCTTAATTATGACACACACACACGCCCCCAATCACTCCCACCCAGACCGTGCCCAGTATCTTGGACCATGCACTCAGCCTTGGATGATTGGTTCACTCCAACTTGTCTCTAAGGCTTTGGCTGGAGCTTCATCATCTCTGCAGAGAATGCAGTCTCTCCACAGCACAGTGCTGAGGGGATTTAGACCCCTCTTGGACATGGTGAAGCTCATTTTGTAAGCAGCTGCTCCAGGTACTCAGCTACTACATGTACCACACACCACTGACCTCTAATGACTTCTGCTTGAGTGTAAAATATGGACAGTGATGTGAAGGTGACTAGTTTGAGGTCCCGAACTTGAACACGGGACTCATGTGGGATGTTATAAAGCCATTTATAAAGCCATTGTACTCCCTTCTGTTTGCTCAGATTTGTTTTGATACCGCTTTTTGTTTTTATCTTTAGTCATAAATATATAAACATCCTTTATCACTTCTGACCTTCTGTTACTGATAATACGTTGTATACTACAGGTGTGTTGCTTGTTTTAACTGATAAGCCGTTATAACCTATATAGTGTTCCAGGGTTAAGAGAGGGGGCAATTATTTAGCTTTCTCTCTCTCTCTCTGTTTTCTCTGTCTCTCTCTGTTCTCTCCCTCTCTCTGTGTGTGTTCTCTCCCTCTCTCTCTCTCTCTCTCTCTCTCTCTCTCTCTCTCTCTGTGTTCTCTCCCTCTCTCTGTGTGTGTTCTCTCCCTCTCTCTCTCTTTCTGTTCTCTCTGTCTCTCTGTGTTTTCTCCCTCTCTCTCTCTGTTCTCTCCCCCTCTCTCTCTCTGTTCTCTCTCTCTCTCTCTGTGTTCTCTCCCTCTCTCTGTGTGTGTTCTCTCCCTCTCTCTCTCTTTCTGTTCTCTCTGTCTCTCTGTGTTTTCTCCCTCTCTCTCTCTGTTCTCTCCCCCTCTCTCTCTCTGTTCTCTCTCTCTCTCTCTCTCTCTCTCTCTCTCTCTCTCTCTCTCTCTGTTCTCTCTCTGTTCTCTCTGTTCTCTCCCTCTCTCTCTGTGTTCTCTCCCTCTCTCTCTCTCTCTCTCTGTTATCTCTCTCTCTCTGTTCTCTCTGTCTCTCTCTATTCTCTCTCTCTCTCTCTCTCCCTCTCTGTTCTCTGTCTCTCTGTTCTCTCCCTCTCTCTTTTTCTCTCTCTCTCTCTCTCTGTTCTCTCTCTCTCTCTCTGTTCTCTCTCTCTCTCTCTCTCTCTCTCTTTTCTCTCTGTCTCTCTCTATTCTCTCGCTCTCTCCCTCTCTGTTCTCTGTCTCTCTGTTCTCCCCCCCCCCTTACTCTCTCTCTCTCTCTCTCTCTCTGTTCTCTCCCTCTCTCTCTCTCTCTCTCTCTCTCTCTTTCTCTCTCTGTTCTCTCTTCCTTTATTCGCTCTCCCTCCCTTTTCCTTTTCTTTTTTCTCACTCTACCATTCTCCTCTCTCTCTCACACACACACACACACAGCAGGAAGAGTCAGTAGTGACACACATTTGTGAAAAATGTGAGTAGTCCAGCCCTCTGTTGAGGGTCACGTCTGTCTGGGGTCACGTCCACATCCACACTTTCTCACACTCACACAGCTGCACACGTTATTACGGCACACAAAGAGCGCACCAACGTCATCATCCATGTAGTAACACAGAAGGACACTCTCTTATGTGTCTAATTACTGCTAATTACCAATCAGTGCCATTCATTTCGGAAGAAATAAAGGATAAGCAAGAGTCCACCACACACTGTTGGCCATGTGTTGTGTGTTTCACTTCTCAGGGTCCAAATGTTAGAACTGGACTGATCCTGGGTCAGTGTTTTGACTGAGTATTTAATAGCACAGCGCGTAGCCTGTATTTAAAACCGCCTCCTTTCTGCAGTCTAGCCAATCTGAGCTTAGGGGGCGGGGCTTATCTAGTTTATGAGAGAGCGCGAGAGACACTCGCAGTGTTGCGAGTCAGAGCAGACGAGAGGATCTCCGAGGAGTCGTGTTAAAGTGCCCCTGCGTGGTCATAACTCTGTAAACCTCCCTTCTCAAGATGGATACACTTTTCCAGAACTCTTCTCAGCAGAACATCACGGTGCCCACTGAGAACTGGACATCTGTGAGTAACTCCTAGTTATTCTACATTTTCAAAGGTCTTTACCAACTCCTGGAAACGTGTCCAGGGCAAACGCATCAGAGACTGTGTTTTAAACACCTTCACTTCTTAAAAGATTCTCAGGAATTTAAGTTGTAGACTATACACCATGCTCTGTAGACACTAGTCCAGAATCTGCCCCTCCTCTGCTGAAGTGACTGCATCTAATCTTCAGGGAAGAGCATTACACTAGATGCTAGAACCCATACCTGTGAGAATTTGATTGCATTCATGCTTTGAAACATTAGTGAGGTTTTGGGTGATTAGTTTTAGGCCACAAACTCCACTCTAGCTCATCCCAGATGGACTGGCAGCACCTTATAATGTTATCAAAGCTTTTCTATGAAGAAGGTGTCTATCCTCCATGCTTTTTTAAATGACTAAAGTGTGTAGACACCCCTTTCCTGTGCAAATAATGCACCCACTGTGTACACACCCTCACAGCTTCTGTAATCTCAATTGCAAAGCACTGCTGATATAAGGAGGCGGTGTGGAGCAGCTGTATAGGAGCCTACTGCCCACATGTCCAATATCAAGCAAACTGCCCTTAAGGGTAAACTCTGGAAGTAGTCATCAGAATAAATAATGGTCTGGCCTCATGTTCTACAAACAGACCTGGGGCTGGTTAAATACCCCCCCCCCCCCTCCTTTAGCCCTAGGTCACATAAGAGGACTTGTTTGAAAGTTTTACCTGTTTGTAGGTCAGTGTAAAGGTTTTCACTTCCTTCTGTTCTTTTACCAAGGTCTACTCAGCCGTGCGCTGGATTCAGATGATCATGGCTATTCTCAGGTGAGGCTATAAGGAAGCTCCTGTGTTTTAAAGGCTGCTGGGATTTTCCTTACGACTTTCCGACTGACCTCTCTCTCTCTGGTTGCAGTATTTTAGGCTCGGGGTCCATAATCTTCTATGCCGTTTTCCAAAGGCTTGTTCGAACCTCTGAGGTAAGAAGCACATGATTCGCCTCTTGAATGAAGAGCGTAAGAAATATAACAACATTTAGAACTAATTTGACTTGTATGTGTTATATCCTTCCCAGGTGCAGCCTCTGTTTCTACTGAGTTTCACAGACCTGCTGTTAGCTGCCAGCTGGTTGTGTGGCGCTCTGCTCTTCAGCACGTCCTGTGACTCCTACGCCACGTGCTACAACCTCCACACAGTGGAGCAGGTAGTTACAGCCTGGATTAAGTCACGGTTCAGTTATACACTCGGGGTTAGAACCGCTTCCTGCAGCGCAGTTCAGGCAACAATCTTAAAAATAAAGGTGCTACGAAAGGTTCTTTGAGCGATGCCATAGAAGAACCACTTTTGGTTCCATAAAGAAGACAGTGGTTCTTCTATGGCATCCCTCAAAGAACATTTTGTAGCACATTTATTTTTAGAGCGAAGCTTTTGTGGACACTTTTGGATGCTCTGAAGCAGTTTCACTTGGGCCTAAGTTTACCATGCCTAATGCCAAGTGTCAGCCAGAGGGGTATAAAGCTCCTCAGCAGTGGAACTGCTTTATTGCTGGAGCTCTGATAAATACCTTTGGGATTAGGCCTGTCTCACAATATCATTTTTTTTTGTTTTTGTGGTCAATATATTGTTCCAAAAGTGGTTGCAATAAATTATTTTCAGACCTTTTTATGTCACTGATATTGTGATAATATAATAGTGTAATAATGCAATATGGGCGGCGTGGTGGCGCAGCAGGTTAGTGTCGCAGTCACACAGCTCCAGGGACCTGGAGGTTGTGGGTTCGATTCCCGCTCCGGGTGACTGTCTGTGAGGAGTGTGGTGTGTTCTCTCTGTGTCTGCGTGGCGCCCCCTCCAGGCTGTATTCCCGCCTTGCGCCCAATGATTCCAGGTAGGCTGTGGACCCACCGCGACCCTGAACTGCATAAGCGGTTACAGATAATCAATGAATGAATGAATAATGCAATTACCCCCACCCCTTTAAAGAGCAGTGAAGTATATTCAGACATTTGAATTTAAATATATAAAACAATGTTTAAATGCCCTAAATAAATTAAATATATAAAACACAAAAAAATCAACGTAATGGCCCTAGAACAGAGAGACCAGAGAACAGAACGAGTGGCTATAATACTGGTGACATTAATTCTTATATAAACAGACACACCAGTGTCTCAGCAAAAGTATTGAGGGAATGTCCATATCGTTCAATAAGTCAATAATGTAAATATTGTGAAAGGCCTATTTTGGACTTTTTGGAGTGGCATTTTTGATCAAGAACTAATCACCACCTGATGTCTGAATGCATTCAAATCTTCACAGCAGTGTTCATAATAAATGATATGGACGGTAAGCCTTATATAATGTTGAAATGTTTGTGGCTGGAGTCTGTGAAGTGCTTTTTCTCAGTGCTTTTTAATTTGTTATTGAGAGGATATGGGACGCTTGCCTGTATCACGAGGTCGATATGGAGGTGCATTCCTGGCTGCTATTGGTCTGCGTGCCGCTGCATGCTCCCTGTAAACCGAGCTCTCCTACATCTGGCTGAAGTTCTGATGCTGAGAAAATGAGTCATGAAGGTTCAGTTGAGGATAGGAAGTGGACTCATTGTCGTTTTGTGGGCAGAGAGCTAGGCATGTGTTTTTGTTTACTCACACGCACCCTTTTCCTGCTTTTTCCGAAACTTTTATGAAACATTCCCTGCTGCTGTTGATGCTTCGGAAAGTAAAAAAAAAAATCAGTTCATGGTTACCATGGCACCATTCGCTGAAATGGTTTTCACTTTCATCCTGCGCTTTGGAAGACGCTGGGCATAAAATCTCCTTATTAATAGTCCTCCAAAGTGTTTGCACTAGTAAACAAGCACAAATTCCTCCTTCAGACAAGGTTCTGATATAAAACCAAGTGGGACAGGCCTGCAAAGGAAGTGGAGCAGCAAATGTGCTCCAGACTTTAAAAACAAAACAGTCTGCCCCAGTTTTGGGGTCCTCACGTGCCCAGCAAGGGACAAATTGAGCTTGTCGTTTCCCACTGCTTCAGCCTAATGAGGTAAACAATGTGGAAACCGTGTCAGACGACCAGACCCTGCCCTGAACATTTAATATAAAATGTAAATGTGGAATTATATCTCACTGTACAACGTACAACCAAATGTGTGTTCTGTATTTAACCCATCTGTGGCAGTAAACACTAGTGCACTAGGGGCTGTGAACACACACCAAGAGTAGCACCTGAGGAGATGTTGTGGGTTTGGTGTCTTGCTCAAGGGCCCTTCAGCTGTGGATTGAGGGAGGAGGACACTGCTGTCCCTTCACTCCAACAGCTCCCAGTGTTCCAGCCGGTGGTGGGAATCGAACCAACAACCTTTCAGTCCAAAGCCCTCTTCTCTAACCACTGTTTATTGAGTGTAATTGACATTTACAGCACTGTCCTTAAATGGGGGGTTTCCCTAACCACCTCCAAATATTCCATAGAGCAGTTTCTGCAGTGCTGAGCGCAGAGTAGCAACAATAGAGGCTCTGTCCTCCCTATCACAGGTTAGTGATAAGAGACTTTGAAGCAGTGATTGTAAGGTAAATATACTTCCTAGTGTCGCTTTAACCTCCTCTAACTGGGTGTGTGTCCAGATGTCTAGTCTCACTTTAGAAGGCCTTTTCTTTTCTGATAAAATGATAACGCTCAGCATGTGACCCACTAACACAGGCATAGACAGGAATGACAGTGCCATACTTTCTACAAAACAGTGTGTTTTTATTGAACAGCGCTGAGGTCATAGCGAGGAGGCAGTTAAGGTTCATTTTAATAAGGGTTCACTATCTGTCACTCAGTGTCACTCAAATACAATAAACACTACATGGGCAAACGTTTGTGTACGCCGGCTCATTCAACATTTTTCTGAAGCCGAGGCTTTTGATTGGTTGTTTGCCCTGGATTTCTGTACAAACATCTTCCACTCTATTAGGCTGTTATTGTCTTTACACTAGCTTTGGAAACATTACTGTGAGGATCTGATGGTACACTCGGCCACATGAACATTAGTGAAGTCAGTTCTGGGTACTGACTGCTGAAGAAGAAGAAGAAACACCTTTACTGATGCCTTTAGGGGGGTCGCTTCTCTGCATTTGACACATCCGTGGCATTGAGCACATAAACACACACTAGTGAGCAATTCTTCATACACTCTAGGGCCAGTGAACACACACACACACAGCTGGAGCAGTTTGGGGGTTAGGCGCCTTGCTCAAGGCCACTTCAGCCATGAATTAATATAAAATTGAGCGGCGACCCTCCAGCCTCAAGCTCGCTTTTCTAACCTCAAAACCACAGCTGCCCCTTGGAAGGAGCTTCCTCTAAAACCAAATGTTAGGGGACCTTCTACCCGACTAGGTACTAAATTTGTAGACACCCTATTGCCAAACATTCTGAAATCAAGGGTATTGATCTGGTATTTCTTTCCACTGTGTAAAACAGAAAGTACCTATGCTTAAATTGTGATGGTGTACATATGTTACTTTGGAACCTCTAATAGGTATTTAATCATTAATAACGTGTGCATTTACATTATATTAAGTTACACTTAATATATACTAAGTACATAGTACATAGTACTTTTATATATGTTATTTTTATATATATTTAGAGAAATATACTGCAGTTGTATTATAACGGTGGGGGAAATATTATATGATTAGTATACTCAGTGTGTGGTGGCACAGTGGTGCAGCAGATAGTCTTGCAGTCACACAGTTCCAGGGACCTGGAGGTTGTGGGTTTGAGTCCCGCTCCGGGTGACTGTCTGTGAGGAGTGTGGTGTGTTCTTCCTGTGTCTGCGTGGGCTTCCTCCGGGTGATTGTCTGTGAGGTGTGGTGTGTTCTTCCTGTGTCTGCGTGGGTTTCCTCCACGTGACTGTCTGTGAGGAGTGTGGTGTGTTCTCCCTGTGTCTGCGTGGGTTTCCTCCGGGTGACTGTCTGTGAGGAGTGTGGTGTGTTCTCCCTGTGTCTGCGTGGGTTTCCTCCGGGTCACTGTCTGTGAGGAGTGTGGTGTGTTCTCCCTGTGTCTGCGTGGGTTTCCTCCGGGTGACTGTCTGTGAGGAGTGTGGTGTGTTCTCCCTGTGTCTGCGTGGGTTTCCTCCGGGTCACTGTCTGTGAGGAGTGTGGTGTGTTCTCCCTGTGTCTGCGTGGGTTTCCTCCGGGTGACTGTCTGTGACGAGTGTGGTGTGTTCACCCTGTGTCTGCGTGGGTTTCCTCCACGTGACTGTCTGTGAGGAGTGTGGTGTGTTCTCTCGGTGTCTGCGTGGGTTTCCTCCGGGTGACTGTCTGTGAGGTGTGGTGTGTTCTTCCTGTGTCTGCGTGGGTTTCCTCCACGTGACTGTCTGTGAGGAGTGTGGTGTGTTCTCCCTGTGTCTGCGTGGGTTTCCTCCGGGTGACTGTCTGTGAGGAGTGTGGTGTGTTCTCCCTGTGTCTGCGTGGGTTTCCTCCGGGTGACTGTCTGTGAGGAGTGTGGTGTGTTCACCCTGTGTCTGCGTGGGTTTCCTCCACGTGACTGTCTGTGAGGAGTGTGGTGTGTTCTCTCGGTGTCTGCGTGGGTTTCCTCCGGGTGACTGTCTGTGAGGAGTGTGGTGTGTTCTCCCTGTGTCTGCGTGGGTTTCCTCCGGGTCACTGTCTGTGAGGAGTGTGGTGTGTTCTCCCTGTGTCTGCGTGGGTTTCCTCCGGGTGACTGTCTGTGAGGAGTGTGGTGTGTTCACCCTGTGTCTGCGAGGGTTTCCTCCACGTGACTGTCTGTGAGGAGTGTGGTGTGTTCTCCCTGTGTCTGCGTGGGTTTCCTCCGGGTGATTGTCTGTGAGGAGTGTGGTGTGTCCTCCTTGTGTCTGCGTGGGTGTCCTCCTGGTTTCCTCCCACAGTCCAAAAAGACACATTTGTAGGTGGATTGGTGACTCAAAAATGTCCCACCGCGACCCTAAACTGGATAAGCTTTTACAGACAGTGAATGAATAAATACTCAGTGTTCTTTAAGTGTAACATAATTTTAAATTAAAAAATTAAATTACATATTAGTAGTGAATTAGTACAAATTAGTGGTTCCAAAGCTATGTTAGCACATAACAATTTTAGCACAGTTTATGTATCCTTTATGTGCATGGGGAGCGTAGGACATGTTGAGCTCAGGCTCATGTGCAGCAGCTGCAGAGCGTCCCATTTCATCTCATTCTTTGCTGTGGATATTACAAAGGGAGTTAAATGTCTGTGTCCACAATGGGGGCGCCTTCAAAATTCCCGTCACCCATTTCTCTGGTTCCATTATCATTTTCACAAAAGAAAACATCTTACCTTCTCATCTCTGTAATTAAGCTTCCTTGTCCTTTGAAGTTCAGGAAAGTTCAAATATTTACGCTGAGAAACCTTGGGGTTTACCACTGATAAACACATGGTGGGAAAAGGCTTTTTTAATTAGGTGTAGGTTCTGTGTGGAGTTTCCTTGGAATGTTGTCCAGCCTCTTGTCAGTGGTGAGGAAAGAGTGAACCTGCATCAGGTGACGCACAAGTACCGACACAACCAAGGGCTGAGAACACGTGACATGTACCTGTGCGCCCGCAGGATCATGTGAATATGAAAGTGTCAGAGGGCACGGTTATGTAAGCATGAAATTAACATAAGTTACGGTCAGATTTGAATTACAGCAGCGCAGTAAACAAGAGCTTACATCATTACAGATGTGTAAGTGAGGTAGGATATAAATATATACAAGGCTACGAAGGAACTAATTGCAGATTAATAGTAGTGTTAAGAGTAAAAATAGAAATAATTACAATGACGCTACAAAAGCGGCAAGTAAAAGAACTGCAATTCTATCTATAAAATTAAGATGGAGTATTTTGCATAAATTTGATGCAGGTATCAATTTAGAAAAGTGGCTGTGCATTGTAAACTGTGTCATAAACATATTACAATATATAGGCAGCCCTGTGAAGGACTGGCGTCCCCTCCAGGGTGTATTCCCGCCTTGCGCCCGATGATTCCAGGTAGGCTCTGGACCCCCCGCGACCCTAAATTGGATAAGCGGTTACAGATAATGGATGGATGGATGGAATATATAGGCAGATGTATATGAGTCCACTTAAAGAAATGTATTGCCTCTCCGTCCATACTCTCCTTGCCTTAAGGAGTGGTGTAACGCCCTCCAGCAGCATTTTCTGGAGTGACTGAGCTCCATCTGATACCATAAGGATGTATCTCAGTCCAAAATCAGCACCACGCTGCAGTAAATAGCACAGGAATGTTCCAGCACCCAGTGTAAAGCCTTCATTACAGAGTGCAAGCAGTTACAGCAGCAAAGGAATTTCAGAAGAAGCTTTATTCATAAGTATATCTCTTTATTCTTCTCTCACCCCTCCCTCCCCCTCTCCATACTCTCTACCTCCCTCCCTCCCTCCCACAGACTTTCTACATAGCGTCGTTTTTCTACACACTCAACTATGTGTGGGTGCTCTACACTGGCCTTAATGAAAAGTATCGCCGGAGTTTGAATGGTCTTCCTGCTCAGGTAATGACTCAAGTACCTAACAAACTCTGACACAAAACCTGAACAGAAATGAATGGCTAATGCATCCATTTCTGATAGAAAAATTAATATGTGTGTGTGTGTGTTTGTTTCAGCATCCAGCTCAAGCCAGGCCGTGCAGACAGATGGCAGCTATATTATCATGGTTTGTAAACCATCTTGTTTAAATCTGCTAGTTGCTACTATCCATTATAGTGTGACTATATTCATACATTCCTACACTCACTGTCCATTTTATCAGCTCCACGGACCACACAGGAGCACTTTGTAAAGACTGTAGTCCAGTTATTACTCTGTGTACTTCACTGACCCTCTAGGAGTGGGTAGGATTTGGATGTCACTGCAGTGTGTTAATGTGTGTTGTACTGGTGTAGAGTGGATCAGACACAGCAGTTGCTGCTGGAGTGTGTCCACTCTCTGTCCACTCTGTGAGACACTCCTCCCTCATTGGTCCACCTTGTAGATGTAGAGTCAGAGACAGTAGCTCATCTGTCGCTGCACGGTGTGTGTCGCTCGTCCTCTAGTCCTTCATCAGTGACACAGGACGCTGTCGGCTGGATGTTTCTGGTCGGTGGACTGTTCTCAGTCTAGACACTGAGGGGTTTAAAAACTCCAGCAGCACTGCTGTGTTTGATCCACATCAGTGTCACTGCAGTGCTGAGAATAATCCACCACACAAATCCTACCTGCTCTGTGGAGGCCCTGACCAAGGTGACAGGAACTAATGAAGTATGCAGAGCAACGGATGGACTACATTCTGTAACTGTAATTGTAGAACTACAATGTGCTCCTGTGTGGTCTGGGACAAACCGTTTAGTGATACCAAAGATTAAAAAAGAAATGTTAGAAGAGTGGACAGGTGAAAAAACATGTTGTCGTTCACTCATAATTTCTTTCTGTTTTGTTCCAGTGTCTTGCCGCTGCTGCTCACAATGCCCGTCTTCATAACAGGAAATGTGGCTCAGTGTTATGTAAACTTCACCCACCCTTACAAGTAAGTCTTCTCCTGAGTCTGTCGTATTCTTCGACATAGGAAAACCCACCTTGCATAACTCTTATAGCTCAAACGATGAACCATTTCCAGCTAATAGCTAATCAAATTAGCATTTGGGCAGCCGTGGCCTGGTGGTGAGGGAACTGGTTCGATCACCAGAGCCAGCAGGTCATGACTGAAATGCCCTTGAGCAAGGCACCTAACCCCCGACTGCTTCCTGGGCGCCTTGGCTAGGGCCACCCACCGCTCCGGGCATTTGTGCTCACTGCCCCCTAGTGTTCACTAGTGTGTGTGTGTGTGTAAATGTGTGTTTCACTGCACAGATTGGCACTGGAGCTCAGCTGCAGATGTTCATATCAATGAGCATCTCACAAAGCTTTTCAATGCTTTCCTCATGTTGTCCTCCAGATGTTTGCTGCTGTACACTGGCGCTCTGTTCCTGACCTCCTCTGTGAATGAGCTGCTCCCATCCTGTAAGATCATCAGTGATTACACCATCACCATCTTCCTCCTCACCTTCTTCATCACCTTCTTCGGGATTGTGGTGAGCTTCCAAATATGGTTTCGATTTCTTCTATTTCTTATTAAGCACAGACAAAGTTGTGGGTTTAGGACGTACAGCCACTTTATACCTTTGTTATATGTCCAATGGCTCCCCTGCTCAATGCCAAGTTTGGACTAGAGAGGTGTAAAGCCCCCAGCGTTGGGCTGTGTTCTCCAAAGTGTTGGTGCTCTATCCAGGAGATCTGGAGTAAGTTAGTTTGGGGTTTGTGATCCAGAGCTAGTCATCCAACATCAATACTCAACCCCACTGAAGCTCTTAAGGCTGACTGCCATCAAACCCTCACAGAAATGGTCTGGTATACAGTCTTAAAGTATTTCCAGAAGAGTAGAAGCTGTTACTGCAGCAAAGGAGGGGAAAATCCCTGACTAACTCTGTGTCCAAAATGGCTTCCTATTCACTATCCCCTGTAATATTCACTATGTAGTGTACTATTATAGGGAACTGAATTCTGGAGGGTAGTGAATGCAGTGGATTATGGGTAATCTGCTATCTGCTAGTGTACATGGGTTGTATGCTACTTTTTGTGGTGCATTCTACCAAATATTGTCCCCTGTTTTCGGACACTACTGCAAAATGGCGGAACCCCAGAATAGTGCACTATATAGTGAATAGGGCGGAGATTGGGTGAAGAACTGATGTATGAGCAGATGTCTAGAAACCTGAATCATAGTCTGAATTGTGATCATACCTCTGCTATGACTGAGCATCACCACACCACGCCTTCACTGTCAGACCGTCTGTGTTCCTCCTCTTTCCCAGGTGCTCATGTTCAAAGCTCGCTCCTTGTACAAGCGCTGTGTCACATCTCACGGTTTCCTCGGCGACCGACAGTGGGCCACGCTTCGTGTGCTGGAACGACGCATGTTTCTTTATCCCACAGCTTTCTTTTTCTGCTGGGCTCCAGGTGAGCACAAACACACACAACTATGTATCTACAATTCCTTTTTTAAATGCTGTAGCACGTTAACACCTTTTACCGTGGACACAAATGTGTATTGTCATAGCTCATTGTACAATGAAGTAGTGTTTCTGCATGTAATCCAAACGTGGCAGTGAACATGCACACATACACACACTCACACTAACACTTCCAGAGCAACAGGCAGCCATCCCAGCACTTCGGGAGCAATTGGGGGGTAGTGCCTTGCTCAAGGTCCTCTCAGCTGTGGATGTTGAGGGAGGAGACCCTGTTTTCTGTGGGTTTCCTCCGGGTGACTGTCTGTGAGGAGTGTGATGTGTTCTCCCTGTGTCTGCGTGGGTTTCCTCCGGGTGACTGTCTGTGAGGAGTGTGATGTGTTCTCCCTGTGT